>NW_028152065.1:0-202978 GCF_964638095.1 Poromitra crassiceps
CCAAAATCAGACAGTGTTGAGACCAGAGAGGCTAAGACCGCATTGACTCAGTGCGGTATTCAGCCTCATGGTGTCAAGTCTGATTTTGGGAAAAAAAAAAAAAAAATCCAAAATCAGACAGAGTGTTGACACCAGAGAGGCTAAGACCGCATTGACTCAGTGCGGTATTCAGCCTCTCTGGTGTCAAGTCTGATTTTGGAAAAAAAAAAAAAATCCAAAATCAGACAGAGTGTTGAGACCAGAGAGGCTAAGACCGCATTGACTCAGTGCGGTATTCAGCCTCTCTGGTGTCAAGTCTGATTTTGGAAAAAAAAAAAAATCCAAAATCAGACAGAGTGTTGAGACCAGAGAGGCTAAGACCGCATTGACTCAGTGCGGTATTCAGCCTCTCTGGTGTCAAGTCTGATTTTGGAAAAAAAAAAAAAATCCAAAATCAGACACAGTGTTGACACCAGAGAGGCTAAGACCGCATTGACTCAGTGCGGTATTCAGCCTCTCTGGTGTCAAGTCTGATTTTGGAAAAAAAAAAAAAAATCCAAAATCAGACAGTGTTGAGACCAGAGAGGCTAAGACCGCATTGACTCAGTGCGGTATTCAGCCTCTCTGGTGTCAAGTCTGATTTTGGAAAAAAAAAAAAAAAAATCCAAAATCAGACAGAGTGTTGAGACCAGAGAGGCTAAGACCGCATTGACTCAGTGCGGTATTCAGCCTCTCTGGTGTCAAGTCTGATTTTGGAAAAAAAAAAAAATCCAAAATCAGACACAGTGTTGACACCAGAGAGGCTAAGACCGCATTGACTCAGTGCGGTATTCAGCCTCTCTGGTGTCAAGTCTGATTTTGGAAAAAAAAAAAAAAAAAAATCCAAAATCAGACAGAGTGTTGAGACCAGAGAGGCTAAGACCGCATTGACTCAGTGCGGTATTCAGCCTCTCTGGTGTCAAGTCTGATTTTGGAAAAAAAAAAAAAAAAAAAATCCAAAATCAGACAGAGTGTTGACACCAGAGAGGCTAAGACCGCATTGACTCAGTGCGGTATTCAGCCTCTCTGGTGTCAAGTCTGATTTTGGAAAAAAAAAAAATCCAAAATCAGACAGAGTGTTGACACCAGAGAGGCTAAGACCGCATTGACTCAGTGCGGTATTCAGCCTCTCTGGTGTCAAGTCTGATTTTGGAAAAAAAAAAAAAAAATCCAAAATCAGACAGAGTGTTGAGACCAGAGAGGCTAAGAGCGCATTGACTCAGTGCGGTATGCAGCCTCTCTGGTGTCAAGTCTGATTTTGGAAAAAAAAAAAAAAAAATCCAAAATCAGACAGAGTGTTGAGACCAGAGAGGCTAAGACCGCATTGACTCAGTGCGGTATTCAGCCTCTCTGGTGTCAAGTCTGATTTTGGAAAAAAAAAAAAAAAAATCCAAAATCAGACAGAGTGTTGAGACCAGAGAGGCTAAGACCGCATTGACTCAGTGCGGTATTCAGCCTCTCTGGTGTCAAGTCTGATTTTGGAAAAAAAAAAAAAAATCCAAAATCAGACAGAGTGTTGAGACCAGAGAGGCTAAGACCGCATTGACTCAGTGCGGTATTCAGCCTCTCTGGTGTCAAGTCTGATTTTGGAAAAAAAAAAAAAATCCAAAATCAGACAGAGTGTCGACACCAGAGAGGCTAAGACCGCATTGACTCAGTGCGGTATTCAGCCTCTCTGGTGTCAAGTCTGATTTTGGAAAAAAAAAAAAAAAAAATCCAAAATCAGACAGAGTGTTGAGACCAGAGAGGCTAAGACCGCATTGACTCAGTGCGGTATTCAGCCTCTCTGGTGTCAAGTCTGATTTTGGAAAAAAAAAAAAAATCTAAAATCAGACAGAGTGTTGAGACCAGAGAGGCTAAGACCGCATTGACTCAGTGCGGTATTCAGCCTCTCTGGTGTCAAGTCTGATTTTGGAAAAAAAAAAAAAAAATCCAAAATCAGACAGTGTTGAGACCAGAGAGGGTAAGACCGCATTGACTCAGTGCGGTATTCAGCCTCATGGTGTCAAGTCTGATTTTGGAAAAAAAAAAAAAAAAATCCAAAATCAGACAGAGTGTTGACACCAGAGAGGCTAAGACCGCATTGACTCAGTGCGGTATTCAGCCTCTCTGGTGTCAAGTCTGATTTTGGAAAAAAAAAAAAAATCCAAAATCAGACAGAGTGTTGAGACCAGAGAGGCTAAGACCGCATTGACTCAGTGCGGTATTCAGCCTCTCTGGTGTCAAGTCTGATTTTGGAAAAAAAAAAAAAATCCAAAATCAGACAGAGTGTTGAGACCAGAGAGGCTAAGACCGCATTGACTCAGTGCGGTATTCAGCCTCTCTGGTGTCAAGTCTGATTTTGGAAAAAAAAAAAAAATCCAAAATCAGACACAGTGTTGACACCAGAGAGGCTAAGACCGCATTGACTCAGTGCGGTATTCAGCCTCTCTGGTGTCAAGTCTGATTTTGGAAAAAAAAAAAAAATCCAAAATCAGACAGTGTTGAGACCAGAGAGGCTAAGACCGCATTGACTCAGTGCGGTATTCAGCCTCTCTGGTGTCAAGTCTGATTTTGGAAAAAAAAAAAAAAAAATCCAAAATCAGACAGAGTGTTGAGACCAGAGAGGCTAAGACCGCATTGACTCAGTGCGGTATTCAGCCTCTCTGGTGTCAAGTCTGATTTTGGAAAAAAAAAAAAATCCAAAATCAGACACAGTGTTGACACCAGAGAGGCTAAGACCGCATTGACTCAGTGCGGTATTCAGCCTCTCTGGTGTCAAGTCTGATTTTGGAAAAAAAAAAAAAATCCAAAATCAGACAGTGTTGAGACCAGAGAGGCTAAGACCGCATTGACTCAGTGCGGTATTCAGCCTCATGGTGTCAAGTCTGATTTTGGGAAAAAAAAAAAAAAAATCCAAAATCAGACAGAGTGTTGACACCAGAGAGGCTAAGACCGCATTGACTCAGTGCGGTATTCAGCCTCTCTGGTGTCAAGTCTGATTTTGGAAAAAAAAAAAAAATCCAAAATCAGACAGAGTGTTGAGACCAGAGAGGCTAAGACCGCATTGACTCAGTGCGGTATTCAGCCTCTCTGGTGTCAAGTCTGATTTTGGAAAAAAAAAAAAATCCAAAATCAGACAGAGTGTTGAGACCAGAGAGGCTAAGACCGCATTGACTCAGTGCGGTATTCAGCCTCTCTGGTGTCAAGTCTGATTTTGGAAAAAAAAAAAAAATCCAAAATCAGACACAGTGTTGACACCAGAGAGGCTAAGACCGCATTGACTCAGTGCGGTATTCAGCCTCTCTGGTGTCAAGTCTGATTTTGGAAAAAAAAAAAAAATCCAAAATCAGACAGTGTTGAGACCAGAGAGGCTAAGACCGCATTGACTCAGTGCGGTATTCAGCCTCTCTGGTGTCAAGTCTGATTTTGGAAAAAAAAAAAAAAAAATCCAAAATCAGACAGAGTGTTGAGACCAGAGAGGCTAAGACCGCATTGACTCAGTGCGGTATTCAGCCTCTCTGGTGTCAAGTCTGATTTTGGAAAAAAAAAAAAATCCAAAATCAGACACAGTGTTGACACCAGAGAGGCTAAGACCGCATTGACTCAGTGCGGTATTCAGCCTCTCTGGTGTCAAGTCTGATTTTGGAAAAAAAAAAAAAAAAAAAATCCAAAATCAGACAGAGTGTTGAGACCAGAGAGGCTAAGACCGCATTGACTCAGTGCGGTATTCAGCCTCTCTGGTGTCAAGTCTGATTTTGGAAAAAAAAAAAGAAAAAAAAATCCAAAATCAGACAGAGTGTTGACACCAGAGAGGCTAAGACCGCATTGACTCAGTGCGGTATTCAGCCTCTCTGGTGTCAAGTCTGATTTTGGAAAAAAAAAAATCCAAAATCAGACAGAGTGTTGACACCAGAGAGGCTAAGACCGCATTGACTCAGTGCGGTATTCAGCCTCTCTGGTGTCAAGTCTGATTTTGGAAAAAAAAAAAAAAAATCCAAAATCAGACAGAGTGTTGAGACCAGAGAGGCTAAGAGCGCATTGACTCAGTGCGGTATGCAGCCTCTCTGGTGTCAAGTCTGATTTTGGAAAAAAAAAAAAAAAAATCCAAAATCAGACAGAGTGTTGAGACCAGAGAGGCTAAGACCGCATTGACTCAGTGCGGTATTCAGCCTCTCTGGTGTCAAGTCTGATTTTGGAAAAAAAAAAAAAAAAATCCAAAATCAGACAGAGTGTTGAGACCAGAGAGGCTAAGACCGCATTGACTCAGTGCGGTATTCAGCCTCTCTGGTGTCAAGTCTGATTTTGGAAAAAAAAAAAAAATCCAAAATCAGACAGAGTGTTGAGACCAGAGAGGCTAAGACCGCATTGACTCAGTGCGGTATTCAGCCTCTCTGGTGTCAAGTCTGATTTTGGAAAAAAAAAAAAAATCCAAAATCAGACAGAGTGTCGACACCAGAGAGGCTAAGACCGCATTGACTCAGTGCGGTATTCAGCCTCTCTGGTGTCAAGTCTGATTTTGGAAAAAAAAAAAAAAAAAATCCAAAATCAGACAGAGTGTTGAGACCAGAGAGGCTAAGACCGCATTGACTCAGTGCGGTATTCAGCCTCTCTGGTGTCAAGTCTGATTTTGGAAAAAAAAAAAAAATCTAAAATCAGACAGAGTGTTGAGACCAGAGAGGCTAAGACCGCATTGACTCAGTGCGGTATTCAGCCTCTCTGGTGTCAAGTCTGATTTTGGAAAAAAAAAAAAAAAATCCAAAATCAGACAGTGTTGAGACCAGAGAGGGTAAGACCGCATTGACTCAGTGCGGTATTCAGCCTCATGGTGTCAAGTCTGATTTTGGAAAAAAAAAAAAAAAAATCCAAAATCAGACAGAGTGTTGACACCAGAGAGGCTAAGACCGCATTGACTCAGTGCGGTATTCAGCCTCTCTGGTGTCAAGTCTGATTTTGGAAAAAAAAAAAAAATCCAAAATCAGACAGAGTGTTGAGACCAGAGAGGCTAAGACTGCATTGACTCAGTGCGGTATTCAGCCTCTCTGGTGTCAAGTCTGATTTTGGAAAAAAAAAAAAAAAAATCCAAAATCAGACAGAGTGTTGACACCAGAGAGGCTAAGACCGCATTGACTCAGTGCGGTATTCAGCCTCTCTGGTGTCAAGTCTGATTTTGGAAAAAAAAAAAAAATCCAAAATCAGACACAGTGTTGACACCAGAGAGGCTAAGACCGCATTGACTCAGTGCGGTATTCAGCCTCTCTGGTGTCAAGTCTGATTTTGGAAAAAAAAAAAAAATCCAAAATCAGACAGTGTTGAGACCAGAGAGGCTAAGACCGCATTGACTCAGTGCGGTATTCAGCCTCTCTGGTGTCAAGTCTGATTTTGGAAAAAAAAAAAAAAAAATCCAAAATCAGACAGAGTGTTGAGACCAGAGAGGCTAAGACCGCATTGACTCAGTGCGGTATTCAGCCTCTCTGGTGTCAAGTCTGATTTTGGAAAAAAAAAAAAATCCAAAATCAGACACAGTGTTGACACCAGAGAGGCTAAGACCGCATTGACTCAGTGCGGTATTCAGCCTCTCTGGTGTCAAGTCTGATTTTGGAAAAAAAAAAAAAATCCAAAATCAGACAGTGTTGAGACCAGAGAGGCTAAGACCGCATTGACTCAGTGCGGTATTCAGCCTCATGGTGTCAAGTCTGATTTTGGAAAAAAAAAAAAAAAATCCAAAATCAGACAGAGTGTTGACACCAGAGAGGCTAAGACCGCATTGACTCAGTGCGGTATTCAGCCTCTCTGGTGTCAAGTCTGATTTTGGAAAAAAAAAAAAAATCCAAAATCAGACAGAGTGTTGAGACCAGAGAGGCTAAGACCGCATTGACTCAGTGCGGTATTCAGCCTCTCTGGTGTCAAGTCTGATTTTGGAAAAAAAAAAAAAATCTAAAATCAGACAGAGTGTTGAGACCAGAGAGGCTAAGACCGCATTGACTCAGTGCGGTATTCAGCCTCTCTGGTGTCAAGTCTGATTTTGGAAAAAAAAAAAAAAAATCCAAAATCAGACAGTGTTGAGACCAGAGAGGGTAAGACCGCATTGACTCAGTGCGGTATTCAGCCTCATGGTGTCAAGTCTGATTTTGGAAAAAAAAAAAAAAAAATCCAAAATCAGACAGAGTGTTGACACCAGAGAGGCTAAGACCGCATTGACTCAGTGCGGTATTCAGCCTCTCTGGTGTCAAGTCTGATTTTGGAAAAAAAAAAAAAATCCAAAATCAGACACAGTGTTGACACCAGAGAGGCTAAGACCGCATTGACTCAGTGCGGTATTCAGCCTCTCTGGTGTCAAGTCTGATTTTGGAAAAAAAAAAAAAATCCAAAATCAGACAGAGTGTTGACACCAGAGAGGCTAAGACCGCATTGACTCAGTGCGGTATTCAGCCTCTCTGGTGTCAAGTCTGATTTTGGAAAAAAAAAAAAAAATCCAAAATCAGACAGAGTGTTGACACCAGAGAGGCTAAGACCGCATTGACCCAGTGCGGTATTCAGCCTCTCTGGTGTCAAGTCTGATTTTGGAAAAAAAAAAAAAAAATCCAAAATCAGACAGTGTTGAGACCAGAGAGGGTAAGACCGCATTGACTCAGTGCGGTATTCAGCCTCATGGTGTCAAGTCTGATTTTGGAAAAAAAAAAAAAAAATCCAAAATCAGACAGAGTGTTGACACCAGAGAGGCTAAGACCGCATTGACTCAGTGCGGTATTCAGCCTCTCTGGTGTCAAGTCTGATTTTGGAAAAAAAAAAAAAATCCAAAATCAGACACAGTGTTGACACCAGAGAGGCTAAGACCGCATTGACTCAGTGCGGTATTCAGCCTCTCTGGTGTCAAGTCTGATTTTGGAAAAAAAAAAAAAATCCAAAATCAGACAGTGTTGAGACCAGAGAGGCTAAGACCGCATTGACTCAGTGCGGTATTCAGCCTCTCTGGTGTCAAGTCTGATTTTGGAAAAAAAAAAAAAATCCAAAATCAGACACAGTGTTGACACCAGAGAGGCTAAGACCGCATTGACTCAGTGCGGTATTCAGCCTCTCTGGTGTCAAGTCTGATTTTGGAAAAAAAAAAAAAATCCAAAATCAGACAGTGTTGAGACCAGAGAGGCTAAGACCGCATTGACTCAGTGCGGTATTCAGCCTCTCTGGTGTCAAGTCTGATTTTGGAAAAAAAAAAAAAAAATCCAAAATCAGACAGTGTTGAGACCAGAGAGGGTAAGACCGCATTGACTCAGTGCGGTATTCAGCCTCTCTGGTGTCAAGTCTGATTTTGGAAAAAAAAAAAAAAAAATCAAAAATCAGACAGAGTGTTGACACCAGAGAGGCTAAGACCGCATTGACTCAGTGCGGTATTCAGCCTCTCTGGTGTCAAGTCTGATTTTGGAAAAAAAAAAAAAAAAAAAAATCCAAAATCAGACAGAGTGTTGACACCAGAGAGGCTAAGACCGCATTGACTCAGTGCGGTATTCAGCCTCTCTGGTGTCAAGTCTGATTTTGGAAAAAAAAAAAATCCAAAATCAGACAGAGTGTTGACACCAGAGAGGCTAAGACCGCATTGACTCAGTGCGGTATTCAGCCTCTCTGGTGTCAAGTCTGATTTTGGAAAAAAAAAAAAAAAATCCAAAATCAGACAGAGTGTTGAGACCAGAGAGGCTAAGAGCGCATTGACTCAGTGCGGTATGCAGCCTCTCTGGTGTCAAGTCTGATTTTGGAAAAAAAAAAAAAAAAATCCAAAATCAGACAGAGTGTTGAGACCAGAGAGGCTAAGACCGCATTGACTCAGTGCGGTATTCAGCCTCTCTGGTGTCAAGTCTGATTTTGGAAAAAAAAAAAAAAAAATCCAAAATCAGACAGAGTGTTGAGACCAGAGAGGCTAAGACCGCATTGACTCAGTGCGGTATTCAGCCTCTCTGGTGTCAAGTCTGATTTTGGAAAAAAAAAAAAAATCCAAAATCAGACAGAGTGTTGAGACCAGAGAGGCTAAGACCGCATTGACTCAGTGCGGTATTCAGCCTCTCTGGTGTCAAGTCTGATTTTGGAAAAAAAAAAAAAAAATCCAAAATCAGACAGTGTTGAGACCAGAGAGGGTAAGACCGCATTGACTCAGTGCGGTATTCAGCCTCTCTGGTGTCAAGTCTGATTTTGGAAAAAAAAAAAAAAAAATCCAAAATCAGACAGAGTGTTGAGACCAGAGAGGCTAAGACCGCATTGACTCAGTGCGGTATTCAGCCTCTCTGGTGTCAAGTCTGATTTTGGAAAAAAAAAAAAAAAAATCCAAAATCAGACAGAGTGTTGAGACCAGAGAGGCTAAGACCGCATTGACTCAGTGCGGTATTCAGCCTCTCTGGTGTCAAGTCTGATTTTGGAAAAAAAAAAAAAAAAAAAAATCCAAAATCAGACAGAGTGTTGACACCAGAGAGGCTAAGACCGCATTGACTCAGTGCGGTATTCAGCCTCTCTGGTGTCAAGTCTGATTTTGGAAAAAAAAAAATCCAAAATCAGACAGAGTGTTGACACCAGAGAGGCTAAGACCGCATTGACTCAGTGCGGTATTCAGCCTCTCTGGTGTCAAGTCTGATTTTGGAAAAAAAAAAAAAAAATCCAAAATCAGACAGAGTGTTGAGACCAGAGAGGCTAAGAGCGCATTGACTCAGTGCGGTATGCAGCCTCTCTGGTGTCAAGTCTGATTTTGGAAAAAAAAAAAAAAAAATCCAAAATCAGACAGAGTGTTGAGACCAGAGAGGCTAAGACCGCATTGACTCAGTGCGGTATTCAGCCTCTCTGGTGTCAAGTCTGATTTTGGAAAAAAAAAAAAAAAAATCCAAAATCAGACAGAGTGTTGAGACCAGAGAGGCTAAGACCGCATTGACTCAGTGCGGTATTCAGCCTCTCTGGTGTCAAGTCTGATTTTGGAAAAAAAAAAAAAATCCAAAATCAGACAGAGTGTTGAGACCAGAGAGGCTAAGACCGCATTGACTCAGTGCGGTATTCAGCCTCTCTGGTGTCAAGTCTGATTTTGGAAAAAAAAAAAAAATCCAAAATCAGACAGAGTGTCGACACCAGAGAGGCTAAGACCGCATTGACTCAGTGCGGTATTCAGCCTCTCTGGTGTCAAGTCTGATTTTGGAAAAAAAAAAAAAAAAAATCCAAAATCAGACAGAGTGTTGAGACCAGAGAGGCTAAGACCGCATTGACTCAGTGCGGTATTCAGCCTCTCTGGTGTCAAGTCTGATTTTGGAAAAAAAAAAAAAATCTAAAATCAGACAGAGTGTTGAGACCAGAGAGGCTAAGACCGCATTGACTCAGTGCGGTATTCAGCCTCTCTGGTGTCAAGTCTGATTTTGGAAAAAAAAAAAAAAAATCCAAAATCAGACAGTGTTGAGACCAGAGAGGGTAAGACCGCATTGACTCAGTGCGGTATTCAGCCTCATGGTGTCAAGTCTGATTTTGGAAAAAAAAAAAAAAAATCCAAAATCAGACAGAGTGTTGACACCAGAGAGGCTAAGACCGCATTGACTCAGTGCGGTATTCAGCCTCTCTGGTGTCAAGTCTGATTTTGGAAAAAAAAAAAAAATCCAAAATCAGACAGAGTGTTGAGACCAGAGAGGCTAAGACCGCATTGACTCAGTGCGGTATTCAGCCTCTCTGGTGTCAAGTCTGATTTTGGAAAAAAAAAAAAATCCAAAATCAGACAGAGTGTTGAGACCAGAGAGGCTAAGACCGCATTGACTCAGTGCGGTATTCAGCCTCTCTGGTGTCAAGTCTGATTTTGGAAAAAAAAAAAAAATCCAAAATCAGACACAGTGTTGACACCAGAGAGGCTAAGACCGCATTGACTCAGTGCGGTATTCAGCCTCTCTGGTGTCAAGTCTGATTTTGGAAAAAAAAAAAAAATCCAAAATCAGACAGTGTTGAGACCAGAGAGGCTAAGACCGCATTGACTCAGTGCGGTATTCAGCCTCTCTGGTGTCAAGTCTGATTTTGGAAAAAAAAAAAAAAAAATCCAAAATCAGACAGAGTGTTGAGACCAGAGAGGCTAAGACCGCATTGACTCAGTGCGGTATTCAGCCTCTCTGGTGTCAAGTCTGATTTTGGAAAAAAAAAAAAATCCAAAATCAGACACAGTGTTGACACCAGAGAGGCTAAGACCGCATTGACTCAGTGCGGTATTCAGCCTCTCTGGTGTCAAGTCTGATTTTGGAAAAAAAAAAAAAATCCAAAATCAGACAGTGTTGAGACCAGAGAGGCTAAGACCGCATTGACTCAGTGCGGTATTCAGCCTCATGGTGTCAAGTCTGATTTTGGGAAAAAAAAAAAAAAAATCCAAAATCAGACAGAGTGTTGACACCAGAGAGGCTAAGACCGCATTGACTCAGTGCGGTATTCAGCCTCTCTGGTGTCAAGTCTGATTTTGGAAAAAAAAAAAAAATCCAAAATCAGACAGAGTGTTGAGACCAGAGAGGCTAAGACCGCATTGACTCAGTGCGGTATTCAGCCTCTCTGGTGTCAAGTCTGATTTTGGAAAAAAAAAAAAATCCAAAATCAGACAGAGTGTTGAGACCAGAGAGGCTAAGACCGCATTGACTCAGTGCGGTATTCAGCCTCTCTGGTGTCAAGTCTGATTTTGGAAAAAAAAAAAAAAATCCAAAATCAGACACAGTGTTGACACCAGAGAGGCTAAGACCGCATTGACTCAGTGCGGTATTCAGCCTCTCTGGTGTCAAGTCTGATTTTGGAAAAAAAAAAAAAATCCAAAATCAGACAGTGTTGAGACCAGAGAGGCTAAGACCGCATTGACTCAGTGCGGTATTCAGCCTCTCTGGTGTCAAGTCTGATTTTGGAAAAAAAAAAAAAAAAATCCAAAATCAGACAGAGTGTTGAGACCAGAGAGGCTAAGACCGCATTGACTCAGTGCGGTATTCAGCCTCTCTGGTGTCAAGTCTGATTTTGGAAAAAAAAAAAAATCCAAAATCAGACACAGTGTTGACACCAGAGAGGCTAAGACCGCATTGACTCAGTGCGGTATTCAGCCTCTCTGGTGTCAAGTCTGATTTTGGAAAAAAAAAAAAAAAAAAAATCCAAAATCAGACAGAGTGTTGAGACCAGAGAGGCTAAGACCGCATTGACTCAGTGCGGTATTCAGCCTCTCTGGTGTCAAGTCTGATTTTGGAAATAAAAAAAAAAAAAAAAATCCAAAATCAGACAGAGTGTTGACACCAGAGAGGCTAAGACCGCATTGACTCAGTGCGGTATTCAGCCTCTCTGGTGTCAAGTCTGATTTTGGAAAAAAAAAAAATCCAAAATCAGACAGAGTGTTGACACCAGAGAGGCTAAGACCGCATTGACTCAGTGCGGTATTCAGCCTCTCTGGTGTCAAGTCTGATTTTGGAAAAAAAAAAAAAAAATCCAAAATCAGACAGAGTGTTGAGACCAGAGAGGCTAAGAGCGCATTGACTCAGTGCGGTATGCAGCCTCTCTGGTGTCAAGTCTGATTTTGGAAAAAAAAAAAAAAAAATCCAAAATCAGACAGAGTGTTGAGACCAGAGAGGCTAAGACCGCATTGACTCAGTGCGGTATTCAGCCTCTCTGGTGTCAAGTCTGATTTTGGAAAAAAAAAAAAAAAAATCCAAAATCAGACAGAGTGTTGAGACCAGAGAGGCTAAGACCGCATTGACTCAGTGCGGTATTCAGCCTCTCTGGTGTCAAGTCTGATTTTGGAAAAAAAAAAAAAATCCAAAATCAGACAGAGTGTTGAGACCAGAGAGGCTAAGACCGCATTGACTCAGTGCGGTATTCAGCCTCTCTGGTGTCAAGTCTGATTTTGGAAAAAAAAAAAAAATCCAAAATCAGACAGAGTGTCGACACCAGAGAGGCTAAGACCGCATTGACTCAGTGCGGTATTCAGCCTCTCTGGTGTCAAGTCTGATTTTGGAAAAAAAAAAAAAAAAAATCCAAAATCAGACAGAGTGTTGAGACCAGAGAGGCTAAGACCGCATTGACTCAGTGCGGTATTCAGCCTCTCTGGTGTCAAGTCTGATTTTGGAAAAAAAAAAAAAATCTAAAATCAGACAGAGTGTTGAGACCAGAGAGGCTAAGACCGCATTGACTCAGTGCGGTATTCAGCCTCTCTGGTGTCAAGTCTGATTTTGGAAAAAAAAAAAAAAAATCCAAAATCAGACAGTGTTGAGACCAGAGAGGGTAAGACCGCATTGACTCAGTGCGGTATTCAGCCTCATGGTGTCAAGTCTGATTTTGGAAAAAAAAAAAAAAAAATCCAAAATCAGACAGAGTGTTGACACCAGAGAGGCTAAGACCGCATTGACTCAGTGCGGTATTCAGCCTCTCTGGTGTCAAGTCTGATTTTGGAAAAAAAAAAAAAATCCAAAATCAGACAGAGTGTTGAGACCAGAGAGGCTAAGACTGCATTGACTCAGTGCGGTATTCAGCCTCTCTGGTGTCAAGTCTGATTTTGGAAAAAAAAAAAAAAAAATCCAAAATCAGACAGAGTGTTGACACCAGAGAGGCTAAGACCGCATTGACTCAGTGCGGTATTCAGCCTCTCTGGTGTCAAGTCTGATTTTGGAAAAAAAAAAAAAATCCAAAATCAGACACAGTGTTGACACCAGAGAGGCTAAGACCGCATTGACTCAGTGCGGTATTCAGCCTCTCTGGTGTCAAGTCTGATTTTGGAAAAAAAAAAAAAATCCAAAATCAGACAGTGTTGAGACCAGAGAGGCTAAGACCGCATTGACTCAGTGCGGTATTCAGCCTCTCTGGTGTCAAGTCTGATTTTGGAAAAAAAAAAAAAAAAATCCAAAATCAGACAGAGTGTTGAGACCAGAGAGGCTAAGACCGCATTGACTCAGTGCGGTATTCAGCCTCTCTGGTGTCAAGTCTGATTTTGGAAAAAAAAAAAAATCCAAAATCAGACACAGTGTTGACACCAGAGAGGCTAAGACCGCATTGACTCAGTGCGGTATTCAGCCTCTCTGGTGTCAAGTCTGATTTTGGAAAAAAAAAAAAAATCCAAAATCAGACAGTGTTGAGACCAGAGAGGCTAAGACCGCATTGACTCAGTGCGGTATTCAGCCTCATGGTGTCAAGTCTGATTTTGGAAAAAAAAAAAAAAAATCCAAAATCAGACAGAGTGTTGACACCAGAGAGGCTAAGACCGCATTGACTCAGTGCGGTATTCAGCCTCTCTGGTGTCAAGTCTGATTTTGGAAAAAAAAAAAAAATCCAAAATCAGACAGAGTGTTGAGACCAGAGAGGCTAAGACCGCATTGACTCAGTGCGGTATTCAGCCTCTCTGGTGTCAAGTCTGATTTTGGAAAAAAAAAAAAAATCTAAAATCAGACAGAGTGTTGAGACCAGAGAGGCTAAGACCGCATTGACTCAGTGCGGTATTCAGCCTCTCTGGTGTCAAGTCTGATTTTGGAAAAAAAAAAAAAAAATCCAAAATCAGACAGTGTTGAGACCAGAGAGGGTAAGACCGCATTGACTCAGTGCGGTATTCAGCCTCATGGTGTCAAGTCTGATTTTGGAAAAAAAAAAAAAAAAATCCAAAATCAGACAGAGTGTTGACACCAGAGAGGCTAAGACCGCATTGACTCAGTGCGGTATTCAGCCTCTCTGGTGTCAAGTCTGATTTTGGAAAAAAAAAAAAAATCCAAAATCAGACACAGTGTTGACACCAGAGAGGCTAAGACCGCATTGACTCAGTGCGGTATTCAGCCTCTCTGGTGTCAAGTCTGATTTTGGAAAAAAAAAAAAAATCCAAAATCAGACAGAGTGTTGACACCAGAGAGGCTAAGACCGCATTGACTCAGTGCGGTATTCAGCCTCTCTGGTGTCAAGTCTGATTTTGGAAAAAAAAAAAAAAATCCAAAATCAGACAGAGTGTTGACACCAGAGAGGCTAAGACCGCATTGACCCAGTGCGGTATTCAGCCTCTCTGGTGTCAAGTCTGATTTTGGAAAAAAAAAAAAAAAATCCAAAATCAGACAGTGTTGAGACCAGAGAGGGTAAGACCGCATTGACTCAGTGCGGTATTCAGCCTCATGGTGTCAAGTCTGATTTTGGAAAAAAAAAAAAAAAAATCCAAAATCAGACAGAGTGTTGACACCAGAGAGGCTAAGACCGCATTGACTCAGTGCGGTATTCAGCCTCTCTGGTGTCAAGTCTGATTTTGGAAAAAAAAAAAAAATCCAAAATCAGACACAGTGTTGACACCAGAGAGGCTAAGACCGCATTGACTCAGTGCGGTATTCAGCCTCTCTGGTGTCAAGTCTGATTTTGGAAAAAAAAAAAAAATCCAAAATCAGACAGTGTTGAGACCAGAGAGGCTAAGACCGCATTGACTCAGTGCGGTATTCAGCCTCTCTGGTGTCAAGTCTGATTTTGGAAAAAAAAAAAAAAAAATCCAAAATCAGACAGAGTGTTGAGACCAGAGAGGCTAAGACCGCATTGACTCAGTGCGGTATTCAGCCTCATGGTGTCAAGTCTGATTTTGGAAAAAAAAAAAAAAAATCCAAAATCAGACAGAGTGTTGACACCAGAGAGGCTAAGACCGCATTGACTCAGTGCGGTATTCAGCCTCTCTGGTGTCAAGTCTGATTTTGGAAAAAAAAAAAAAAATCCAAAATCAGACAGAGTGTTGACACCAGAGAGGCTAAGACCGCATTGACTCAGTGCGGTATTCAGCCTCTCTGGTGTCAAGTCTGATTTTGGAAAAAAAAAAAAAATCCAAAATCAGACAGAGTGTTGAGACCAGAGAGGCTAAGACCGCATTGACTCAGTGCGGTATTCAGCCTCTCTGGTGTCAAGTCTGATTTTGGAAAAAAAAAAAAATCCAAAATCAGACAGAGTGTTGAGACCAGAGAGGCTAAGACCGCATTGACTCAGTGCGGTATTCAGCCTCTCTGGTGTCAAGTCTGATTTTGGAAAAAAAAAAAAAATCCAAAATCAGACACAGTGTTGACACCAGAGAGGCTAAGACCGCATTGACTCAGTGCGGTATTCAGCCTCTCTGGTGTCAAGTCTGATTTTGGAAAAAAAAAAAAAATCCAAAATCAGACAGTGTTGAGACCAGAGAGGCTAAGACCGCATTGACTCAGTGCGGTATTCAGCCTCTCTGGTGTCAAGTCTGATTTTGGAAAAAAAAAAAAAATCCAAAATCAGACAGTGTTGAGACCAGAGAGGCTAAGACCGCATTGACTCAGTGCGGTATTCAGCCTCATGGTGTCAAGTCTGATTTTGGAAAAAAAAAAAAAAAAAATCCAAAATCAGACAGAGTGTTGACACCAGAGAGGCTAAGACCGCATTGACTCAGTGCGGTATTCAGCCTCTCTGGTGTCAAGTCTGATTTTGGAAAAAAAAAAAAAATCCAAAATCAGACAGAGTGTTGAGACCAGAGAGGCTAAGACCGCATTGACTCAGTGCGGTATTCAGCCTCTCTGGTGTCAAGTCTGATTTTGGAAAAAAAAAAAAAATCCAAAATCAGACAGAGTGTTGAGACCAGAGAGGCTAAGACCGCATTGACTCAGTGCGGTATTCAGCCTCTCTGGTGTCAAGTCTGATTTTGGAAAAAAAAAAAAAATCCAAAATCAGACACAGTGTTGACACCAGAGAGGCTAAGACCGCATTGACTCAGTGCGGTATTCAGCCTCTCTGGTGTCAAGTCTGATTTTGGAAAAAAAAAAAAAATCCAAAATCAGACAGTGTTGAGACCAGAGAGGCTAAGACCGCATTGACTCAGTGCGGTATTCAGCCTCTCTGGTGTCAAGTCTGATTTTGGAAAAAAAAAAAAAAAAATCCAAAATCAGACAGAGTGTTGAGACCAGAGAGGCTAAGACCGCATTGACTCAGTGCGGTATTCAGCCTCTCTGGTGTCAAGTCTGATTTTGGAAAAAAAAAAAAAATCCAAAATCAGACACAGTGTTGACACCAGAGAGGCTAAGACCGCATTGACTCAGTGCGGTATTCAGCCTCTCTGGTGTCAAGTCTGATTTTGGAAAAAAAAAAAAAAAAAAATCCAAAATCAGACAGAGTGTTGAGACCAGAGAGGCTAAGACCGCATTGACTCAGTGCGGTATTCAGCCTCTCTGGTGTCAAGTCTGATTTTGGAAAAAAAAAAAAAAAAATCCAAAATCAGACAGAGTGTTGACACCAGAGAGGCTAAGACCGCATTGACTCAGTGCGGTATTCAGCCTCTCTGGTGTCAAGTCTGATTTTGGAAAAAAAAAAAAAAAATCCAAAATCAGACAGAGTGTTGAGACCAGAGAGGCTAAGAGCGCATTGACTCAGTGCGGTATGCAGCCTCTCTGGTGTCAAGTCTGATTTTGGAAAAAAAAAAAAAAAAATCCAAAATCAGACAGAGTGTTGAGACCAGAGAGGCTAAGACCGCATTGACTCAGTGCGGTATTCAGCCTCTCTGGTGTCAAGTCTGATTTTGGAAAAAAAAAAAAAAAATCCAAAATCAGACAGAGTGTTGACACCAGAGAGGCTAAGACCGCATTGACTCAGTGCGGTATTCAGCCTCTCTGGTGTCAAGTCTGATTTTGGAAAAAAAAAAAAAAAATCCAAAATCAGACAGAGTGTTGAGACCAGAGAGGCTAAGAGCGCATTGACTCAGTGCGGTATGCAGCCTCTCTGGTGTCAAGTCTGATTTTGGAAAAAAAAAAAAAAAATCCAAAATCAGACAGAGTGTTGAGACCAGAGAGGCTAAGACCGCATTGACTCAGTGCGGTATTCAGCCTCTCTGGTGTCAAGTCTGATTTTGGAAAAAAAAAAAAAAAAATCCAAAATCAGACAGAGTGTTGAGACCAGAGAGGCTAAGACCGCATTGACTCAGTGCGGTATTCAGCCTCTCTGGTGTCAAGTCTGATTTTGGAAAAAAAAAAAAAAAATCCAAAATCAGACAGTGTTGAGACCAGAGAGGGTAAGACCACATTGACTCAGTGCGGTATTCAGCCTCTCTGGTGTCAAGTCTGATTTTGGAAAAAAAAAAAAAAAAAATCCAAAATCAGACAGAGTGTTGACACCAGAGAGGCTAAGACCGCATTGACTCAGTGCGGTATTCAGCCTCTCTGGTGTCAAGTCTGATTTTGGAAAAAAAAAAAAAATCCAAAATCAGACAGAGTGTTGAGACCAGAGAGGCTAAGACCGCATTGACTCAGTGCGGTATTCAGCCTCTCTGGTGTCAAGTCTGATTTTGGAAAAAAAAAAAAATCCAAAATCAGACAGAGTGTTGAGACCAGAGAGGCTAAGACCGCATTGACTCAGTGCGGTATTCAGCCTCTCTGGTGTCAAGTCTGATTTTGGAAAAAAAAAAAAAATCCAAAATCAGACACAGTGTTGACACCAGAGAGGCTAAGACCGCATTGACTCAGTGCGGTATTCAGCCTCTCTGGTGTCAAGTCTGATTTTGGAAAAAAAAAAAAAATCCAAAATCAGACAGAGTGTCGACACCAGAGAGGCTAAGACCGCATTGACTCAGTGCGGTATTCAGCCTCTCTGGTGTCAAGTCTGATTTTGGAAAAAAAAAAAAAAAAAATCCAAAATCAGACAGAGTGTTGAGACCAGAGAGGCTAAGACCGCATTGACTCAGTGCGGTATTCAGCCTCTCTGGTGTCAAGTCTGATTTTGGAAAAAAAAAAAAAAAATCAAAAATCAGACAGTGTTGAGACCAGAGAGGGTAAGACCGCATTGACTCAGTGCGGTATTCAGCCTCTCTGGTGTCAAGTCTGATTTTGGAAAAAAAAAAAAAAAATCCAAAATCAGACAGAGTGTTGACACCAGAGAGGCTAAGACCGCATTGACTCAGTGCGGTATTCAGCCTCTCTGGTGTCAAGTCTGATTTTGGAAAAAAAAAAAAATCCAAAATCAGACAGAGTGTTGAGACCAGAGAGGCTAAGACCGCATTGACTCAGTGCGGTATTCAGCCTCTCTGGTGTCAAGTCTGATTTTGGAAAAAAAAAAAAATCCAAAATCAGACAGAGTGTTGAGACCAGAGAGGCTAAGACCGCATTGACTCAGTGCGGTATTCAGCCTCTCTGGTGTCAAGTCTGATTTTGGAAAAAAAAAAAAAAAATCCAAAATCAGACAGTGTTGAGACCAGAGAGGGTAAGACCGCATTGACTCAGTGCGGTATTCAGCCTCTCTGGTGTCAAGTCTGATTTTGGAAAAAAAAAAAAAAAAATCAAAAATCAGACAGAGTGTTGACACCAGAGAGGCTAAGACCGCATTGACTCAGTGCGGTATTCAGCCTCTCTGGTGTCAAGTCTGATTTTGGAAAAAAAAAAAAAAATCCAAAATCAGACAGAGTGTCGACACCAGAGAGGCTAAGACCGCATTGACTCAGTGCGGTATTCAGCCTCTCTGGTGTCAAGTCTGATTTTGGAAAAAAAAAAAAAAAAAATCCAAAATCAGACAGAGTGTTGAGACCAGAGAGGCTAAGACCGCATTGACTCAGTGCGGTATTCAGCCTCTCTGGTGTCAAGTCTGATTTTGGAAAAAAAAAAAAAATCTAAAATCAGACAGAGTGTTGAGACCAGAGAGGCTAAGACCGCATTGACTCAGTGCGGTATTCAGCCTCTCTGGTGTCAAGTCTGATTTTGGAAAAAAAAAAAAAAAATCCAAAATCAGACAGTGTTGAGACCAGAGAGGGTAAGACCGCATTGACTCAGTGCGGTATTCAGCCTCTCTGGTGTCAAGTCTGATTTTGGAAAAAAAAAAAAAAAAATCCAAAATCAGACAGAGTGTTGACACCAGAGAGGCTAAGACCGCATTGACTCAGTGCGGTATTCAGCCTCTCTGGTGTCAAGTCTGATTTTGGAAAAAAAAAAAAAATCCAAAATCAGACAGAGTGTTGAGACCAGAGAGGCTAAGACCGCATTGACTCAGTGCGGTATTCAGCCTCTCTGGTGTCAAGTCTGATTTTGGAAAAAAAAAAAAATCCAAAATCAGACAGAGTGTTGAGACCAGAGAGGCTAAGACCGCATTGACTCAGTGCGGTATTCAGCCTCTCTGGTGTCAAGTCTGATTTTGGAAAAAAAAAAAAAATCCAAAATCAGACACAGTGTTGACACCAGAGAGGCTAAGACCGCATTGACTCAGTGCGGTATTCAGCCTCTCTGGTGTCAAGTCTGATTTTGGAAAAAAAAAAAAAATCCAAAATCAGACAGAGTGTCGACACCAGAGAGGCTAAGACCGCATTGACTCAGTGCGGTATTCAGCCTCTCTGGTGTCAAGTCTGATTTTGGAAAAAAAAAAAAAAAAAATCCAAAATCAGACAGAGTGTTGAGACCAGAGAGGCTAAGACCGCATTGACTCAGTGCGGTATTCAGCCTCTCTGGTGTCAAGTCTGATTTTGGAAAAAAAAAAAAAATCTAAAATCAGACAGAGTGTTGAGACCAGAGAGGCTAAGACCGCATTGACTCAGTGCGGTATTCAGCCTCTCTGGTGTCAAGTCTGATTTTTGAAAAAAAAAAAAAAAATCCAAAATCAGACAGTGTTGAGACCAGAGAGGGTAAGACCGCATTGACTCAGTGCGGTATTCAGCCTCATGGTGTCAAGTCTGATTTTGGAAAAAAAAAAAAAAAAATCCAAAATCAGACAGAGTGTTGAGACCAGAGAGGCTAAGACCGCATTGACTCAGTGCGGTATTCAGCCTCTCTGGTGTCAAGTCTGATTTTGGAAAAAAAAAAAAAATCTAAAATCAGACAGAGTG
Organism: Poromitra crassiceps; assembly: GCF_964638095.1. Lineage (NCBI taxonomy): Eukaryota > Metazoa > Chordata > Actinopteri > Beryciformes > Melamphaidae > Poromitra > Poromitra crassiceps. Next base: position 19,766 of record NW_028152065.1, read on the forward strand.
TTGAGACCAGAGAGGCTAAGACCGCATTGACTCAGTGCGGTATTCAGCCTCTCTGGTGTCAAGTCTGATTTTTGAAAAAAAAAAAAAAAATCCAAAATCAGACAGTGTTGAGACCAGAGAGGGTAAGACCGCATTGACTCAGTGCGGTATTCAGCCTCATGGTGTCAAGTCTGATTTTGGAAAAAAAAAAAAAAAAATCCAAAATCAGACAGAGTGTTGACACCAGAGAGGCTAAGACCGCATTGACTCAGTGCGGTATTCAGCCTCTCTGGTGTCAAGTCTGATTTTGGAAAAAAAAAAAAAATCCAAAATCAGACAGAGTGTTGAGACCAGAGAGGCTAAGACCGCATTGACTCAGTGCGGTATTCAGCCTCTCTGGTGTCAAGTCTGATTTTGGAAAAAAAAAAAAATCCAAAATCAGACAGAGTGTTGAGACCAGAGAGGCTAAGACCGCATTGACTCAGTGCGGTATTCAGCCTCTCTGGTGTCAAGTCTGATTTTGGAAAAAAAAAAAAAATCCAAAATCAGACACAGTGTTGACACCAGAGAGGCTAAGACCGCATTGACTCAGTGCGGTATTCAGCCTCTCTGGTGTCAAGTCTGATTTTGGAAAAAAAAAAAAAATCCAAAATCAGACAGTGTTGAGACCAGAGAGGCTAAGACCGCATTGACTCAGTGCGGTATTCAGCCTCTCTGGTGTCAAGTCTGATTTTGGAAAAAAAAAAAAAATCCAAAATCAGACAGTGTTGAGACCAGAGAGGCTAAGACCGCATTGACTCAGTGCGGTATTCAGCCTCTCTGGTGTCAAGTCTGATTTTGGAAAAAAAAAAAAAAAAATCCAAAATCAGACAGAGTGTTGAGACCAGAGAGGCTAAGACCGCATTGACTCAGTGCGGTATTCAGCCTCATGGTGTCAAGTCTGATTTTGGAAAAAAAAAAAAAAAATCCAAAATCAGACAGAGTGTTGACACCAGAGAGGCTAAGACCGCATTGACTCAGTGCGGTATTCAGCCTCTCTGGTGTCAAGTCTGATTTTGGAAAAAAAAAAAAAAATCCAAAATCAGACAGAGTGTTGACACCAGAGAGGCTAAGACCGCATTGACTCAGTGCGGTATTCAGCCTCTCTGGTGTCAAGTCTGATTTTGGAAAAAAAAAAAAAAATCCAAAATCAGACAGAGTGTTGAGACCAGAGAGGCTAAGACCGCATTGACTCAGTGCGGTATTCAGCCTCTCTGGTGTCAAGTCTGATTTTGGAAAAAAAAAAAAATCCAAAATCAGACAGAGTGTTGAGACCAGAGAGGCTAAGACCGCATTGACTCAGTGCGGTATTCAGCCTCTCTGGTGTCAAGTCTGATTTTGGAAAAAAAAAAAAAATCCAAAATCAGACACAGTGTTGACACCAGAGAGGCTAAGACCGCATTGACTCAGTGCGGTATTCAGCCTCTCTGGTGTCAAGTCTGATTTTGGAAAAAAAAAAAAAATCCAAAATCAGACAGTGTTGAGACCAGAGAGGCTAAGACCGCATTGACTCAGTGCGGTATTCAGCCTCTCTGGTGTCAAGTCTGATTTTGGAAAAAAAAAAAAAATCCAAAATCAGACAGTGTTGAGACCAGAGAGGCTAAGACCGCATTGACTCAGTGCGGTATTCAGCCTCATGGTGTCAAGTCTGATTTTGGAAAAAAAAAAAAAAAAATCCAAAATCAGACAGAGTGTTGACACCAGAGAGGCTAAGACCGCATTGACTCAGTGCGGTATTCAGCCTCTCTGGTGTCAAGTCTGATTTTGGAAAAAAAAAAAAAATCCAAAATCAGACAGAGTGTTGAGACCAGAGAGGCTAAGACCGCATTGACTCAGTGCGGTATTCAGCCTCTCTGGTGTCAAGTCTGATTTTGGAAAAAAAAAAAAATCCAAAATCAGACAGAGTGTTGAGACCAGAGAGGCTAAGACCGCATTGACTCAGTGCGGTATTCAGCCTCTCTGGTGTCAAGTCTGATTTTGGAAAAAAAAAAAAAATCCAAAATCAGACACAGTGTTGACACCAGAGAGGCTAAGACCGCATTGACTCAGTGCGGTATTCAGCCTCTCTGGTGTCAAGTCTGATTTTGGAAAAAAAAAAAAAATCCAAAATCAGACAGTGTTGAGACCAGAGAGGCTAAGACCGCATTGACTCAGTGCGGTATTCAGCCTCTCTGGTGTCAAGTCTGATTTTGGAAAAAAAAAAAAAAAAATCCAAAATCAGACAGAGTGTTGAGACCAGAGAGGCTAAGACCGCATTGACTCAGTGCGGTATTCAGCCTCTCTGGTGTCAAGTCTGATTTTGGAAAAAAAAAAAAAATCCAAAATCAGACACAGTGTTGACACCAGAGAGGCTAAGACCGCATTGACTCAGTGCGGTATTCAGCCTCTCTGGTGTCAAGTCTGATTTTGGAAAAAAAAAAAAAAAAAAATCCAAAATCAGACAGAGTGTTGAGACCAGAGAGGCTAAGACCGCATTGACTCAGTGCGGTATTCAGCCTCTCTGGTGTCAAGTCTGATTTTGGAAAAAAAAAAAAAAAAAATCCAAAATCAGACAGAGTGTTGACACCAGAGAGGCTAAGACCGCATTGACTCAGTGCGGTATTCAGCCTCTCTGGTGTCAAGTCTGATTTTGGAAAAAAAAAAAAAAAATCCAAAATCAGACAGAGTGTTGAGACCAGAGAGGCTAAGAGCGCATTGACTCAGTGCGGTATGCAGCCTCTCTGGTGTCAAGTCTGATTTTGGAAAAAAAAAAAAAAAAATCCAAAATCAGACAGAGTGTTGAGACCAGAGAGGCTAAGACCGCATTGACTCAGTGCGGTATTCAGCCTCTCTGGTGTCAAGTCTGATTTTGGAAAAAAAAAAAAAAAAATCCAAAATCAGACAGAGTGTTGACACCAGAGAGGCTAAGACCGCATTGACTCAGTGCGGTATTCAGCCTCTCTGGTGTCAAGTCTGATTTTGGAAAAAAAAAAAAAAAATCCAAAATCAGACAGAGTGTTGAGACCAGAGAGGCTAAGAGCGCATTGACTCAGTGCGGTATGCAGCCTCTCTGGTGTCAAGTCTGATTTTGGAAAAAAAAAAAAAAAATCCAAAATCAGACAGAGTGTTGAGACCAGAGAGGCTAAGACCGCATTGACTCAGTGCGGTATTCAGCCTCTCTGGTGTCAAGTCTGATTTTGGAAAAAAAAAAAAAAAATCCAAAATCAGACAGAGTGTTGAGACCAGAGAGGCTAAGACCGCATTGACTCAGTGCGGTATTCAGCCTCTCTGGTGTCAAGTCTGATTTTGGAAAAAAAAAAAAAAAATCCAAAATCAGACAGTGTTGAGACCAGAGAGGGTAAGACCGCATTGACTCAGTGCGGTATTCAGCCTCTCTGGTGTCAAGTCTGATTTTGGAAAAAAAAAAAAAAAAAATCCAAAATCAGACAGAGTGTTGACACCAGAGAGGCTAAGACCGCATTGACTCAGTGCGGTATTCAGCCTCTCTGGTGTCAAGTCTGATTTTGGAAAAAAAAAAAAATCCAAAATCAGACAGAGTGTTGAGACCAGAGAGGCTAAGACCGCATTGACTCAGTGCGGTATTCAGCCTCTCTGGTGTCAAGTCTGATTTTGGAAAAAAAAAAAAAAAAAATCCAAAATCAGACAGAGTGTTGAGACCAGAGAGGCTAAGACCGCATTGACTCAGTGCGGTATTCAGCCTCTCTGGTGTCAAGTCTGATTTTGGAAAAAAAAAAAAAATCTAAAATCAGACAGAGTGTTGAGACCAGAGAGGCTAAGACCGCATTGACTCAGTGCGGTATTCAGCCTCTCTGGTGTCAAGTCTGATTTTGGAAAAAAAAAAAAAAAATCCAAAATCAGACAGTGTTGAGACCAGAGAGGCTAAGACCGCATTGACTCAGTGCGGTATTCAGCCTCTCTGGTGTCAAGTCTGATTTTGGAAAAAAAAAAAAAATCCAAAATCAGACACAGTGTTGACACCAGAGAGGCTAAGACCGCATTGACTCAGTGCGGTGTTCAGCCTCTCTGGTGTCAAGTCTGATTTTGGAAAAAAAAAAAAAATCCAAAATCAGACAGTGTTGAGACCAGAGAGGCTAAGACCGCATTGACTCAGTGCGGTATTCAGCCTCTCTGGTGTCAAGTCTGATTTTGGAAAAAAAAAAAAAAAAATCCAAAATCAGACAGAGTGTTGAGACCAGAGAGGCTAAGACCGCATTGACTCAGTGCGGTATTCAGCCTCTCTGGTGTCAAGTCTGATTTTGGAAAAAAAAAAAAAATCCAAAATCAGACACAGTGTTGACACCAGAGAGGCTAAGACCGCATTGACTCAGTGCGGTATTCAGCCTCTCTGGTGTCAAGTCTGATTTTGGAAAAAAAAAAAAAATCCAAAATCAGACAGTGTTGAGACCAGAGAGGCTAAGACCGCATTGACTCAGTGCGGTATTCAGCCTCATGGTGTCAAGTCTGATTTTGGAAAAAAAAAAAAAAAATCCAAAATCAGACAGAGTGTTGACACCAGAGAGGCTAAGACCGCATTGACTCAGTGCGGTATTCAGCCTCTCTGGTGTCAAGTCTGATTTTGGAAAAAAAAAAAAAATCCAAAATCAGACAGAGTGTTGAGACCAGAGAGGCTAAGACCGCATTGACTCAGTGCGGTATTCAGCCTCTCTGGTGTCAAGTCTGATTTTGGAAAAAAAAAAAAAATCTAAAATCAGACAGAGTGTTGAGACCAGAGAGGCTAAGACCGCATTGACTCAGTGCGGTATTCAGCCTCTCTGGTGTCAAGTCTGATTTTGGAAAAAAAAAAAAAAAATCCAAAATCAGACAGTGTTGAGACCAGAGAGGGTAAGACCGCATTGACTCAGTGCGGTATTCAGCCTCATGGTGTCAAGTCTGATTTTGGAAAAAAAAAAAAAAAAATCCAAAATCAGACAGAGTGTTGACACCAGAGAGGCTAAGACCGCATTGACTCAGTGCGGTATTCAGCCTCTCTGGTGTCAAGTCTGATTTTGGAAAAAAAAAAAAAATCCAAAATCAGACACAGTGTTGACACCAGAGAGGCTAAGACCGCATTGACTCAGTGCGGTATTCAGCCTCTCTGGTGTCAAGTCTGATTTTGGAAAAAAAAAAAAAATCCAAAATCAGACAGAGTGTTGACACCAGAGAGGCTAAGACCGCATTGACTCAGTGCGGTATTCAGCCTCTCTGGTGTCAAGTCTGATTTTGGAAAAAAAAAAAAAAATCCAAAATCAGACAGAGTGTTGACACCAGAGAGGCTAAGACCGCATTGACCCAGTGCGGTATTCAGCCTCTCTGGTGTCAAGTCTGATTTTGGAAAAAAAAAAAAAAAATCCAAAATCAGACAGTGTTGAGACCAGAGAGGGTAAGACCGCATTGACTCAGTGCGGTATTCAGCCTCATGGTGTCAAGTCTGATTTTGGAAAAAAAAAAAAAAATCCAAAATCAGACAGAGTGTTGACACCAGAGAGGCTAAGACCGCATTGACTCAGTGCGGTATTCAGCCTCTCTGGTGTCAAGTCTGATTTTGGAAAAAAAAAAAAAAATCCAAAATCAGACAGAGTGTTGACACCAGAGAGGCTAAGACCGCATTGACTCAGTGCGGTATTCAGCCTCTCTGGTGTCAAGTCTGATTTTGGAAAAAAAAAAAAAAATCCAAAATCAGACAGAGTGTTGAGACCAGAGAGGCTAAGACCGCATTGACTCAGTGCGGTATTCAGCCTCTCTGGTGTCAAGTCTGATTTTGGAAAAAAAAAAAAATCCAAAATCAGACAGAGTGTTGAGACCAGAGAGGCTAAGACCGCATTGACTCAGTGCGGTATTCAGCCTCTCTGGTGTCAAGTCTGATTTTGGAAAAAAAAAAAAAATCCAAAATCAGACACAGTGTTGACACCAGAGAGGCTAAGACCGCATTGACTCAGTGCGGTATTCAGCCTCTCTGGTGTCAAGTCTGATTTTGGAAAAAAAAAAAAAATCCAAAATCAGACAGTGTTGAGACCAGAGAGGCTAAGACCGCATTGACTCAGTGCGGTATTCAGCCTCTCTGGTGTCAAGTCTGATTTTGGAAAAAAAAAAAAAATCCAAAATCAGACAGTGTTGAGACCAGAGAGGCTAAGACCGCATTGACTCAGTGCGGTATTCAGCCTCATGGTGTCAAGTCTGATTTTGGAAAAAAAAAAAAAAAAATCCAAAATCAGACAGAGTGTTGACACCAGAGAGGCTAAGACCGCATTGACTCAGTGCGGTATTCAGCCTCTCTGGTGTCAAGTCTGATTTTGGAAAAAAAAAAAAAATCCAAAATCAGACAGAGTGTTGAGACCAGAGAGGCTAAGACCGCATTGACTCAGTGCGGTATTCAGCCTCTCTGGTGTCAAGTCTGATTTTGGAAAAAAAAAAAAAATCCAAAATCAGACAGAGTGTTGAGACCAGAGAGGCTAAGACCGCATTGACTCAGTGCGGTATTCAGCCTCTCTGGTGTCAAGTCTGATTTTGGAAAAAAAAAAAAAATCCAAAATCAGACACAGTGTTGACACCAGAGAGGCTAAGACCGCATTGACTCAGTGCGGTATTCAGCCTCTCTGGTGTCAAGTCTGATTTTGGAAAAAAAAAAAAAATCCAAAATCAGACAGTGTTGAGACCAGAGAGGCTAAGACCGCATTGACTCAGTGCGGTATTCAGCCTCTCTGGTGTCAAGTCTGATTTTGGAAAAAAAAAAAAAAAAATCCAAAATCAGACAGAGTGTTGAGACCAGAGAGGCTAAGACCGCATTGACTCAGTGCGGTATTCAGCCTCTCTGGTGTCAAGTCTGATTTTGGAAAGAAAAAAAAAATCCAAAATCAGACACAGTGTTGACACCAGAGAGGCTAAGACCGCATTGACTCAGTGCGGTATTCAGCCTCTCTGGTGTCAAGTCTGATTTTGGAAAAAAAAAAAAAAAAAAAATCCAAAATCAGACAGAGTGTTGAGACCAGAGAGGCTAAGACCGCATTGACTCAGTGCGGTATTCAGCCTCTCTGGTGTCAAGTCTGATTTTGGAAAAAAAAAAAAAAAAATCCAAAATCAGACAGAGTGTTGACACCAGAGAGGCTAAGACCGCATTGACTCAGTGCGGTATTCAGCCTCTCTGGTGTCAAGTCTGATTTTGGAAAAAAAAAAAAAAAATCCAAAATCAGACAGAGTGTTGAGACCAGAGAGGCTAAGAGCGCATTGACTCAGTGCGGTATGCAGCCTCTCTGGTGTCAAGTCTGATTTTGGAAAAAAAAAAAAAAAAATCCAAAATCAGACAGAGTGTTGAGACCAGAGAGGCTAAGACCGCATTGACTCAGTGCGGTATTCAGCCTCTCTGGTGTCAAGTCTGATTTTGGAAAAAAAAAAAAAAAAATCCAAAATCAGACAGAGTGTTGACACCAGAGAGGCTAAGACCGCATTGACTCAGTGCGGTATTCAGCCTCTCTGGTGTCAAGTCTGATTTTGGAAAAAAAAAAAAAAAATCCAAAATCAGACAGAGTGTTGAGACCAGAGAGGCTAAGAGCGCATTGACTCAGTGCGGTATGCAGCCTCTCTGGTGTCAAGTCTGATTTTGGAAAAAAAAAAAAAAAATCCAAAATCAGACAGAGTGTTGAGACCAGAGAGGCTAAGACCGCATTGACTCAGTGCGGTATTCAGCCTCTCTGGTGTCAAGTCTGATTTTGGAAAAAAAAAAAAAAAAATCCAAAATCAGACAGAGTGTTGAGACCAGAGAGGCTAAGACCGCATTGACTCAGTGCGGTATTCAGCCTCTCTGGTGTCAAGTCTGATTTTGGAAAAAAAAAAAAAATCTAAAATCAGACAGAGTGTTGAGACCAGAGAGGCTAAGACCGCATTGACTCAGTGCGGTATTCAGCCTCTCTGGTGTCAAGTCTGATTTTGGAAAAAAAAAAAAAAATCCAAAATCAGACAGTGTTGAGACCAGAGAGGGTAAGACCGCATTGACTCAGTGCGGTATTCAGCCTCATGGTGTCAAGTCTGATTTTGGAAAAAAAAAAAAAAAAATCCAAAATCAGACAGAGTGTTGACACCAGAGAGGCTAAGACCGCATTGACTCAGTGCGGTATTCAGCCTCTCTGGTGTCAAGTCTGATTTTGGAAAAAAAAAAAAAATCCAAAATCAGACACAGTGTTGACACCAGAGAGGCTAAGACCGCATTGACTCAGTGCGGTATTCAGCCTCTCTGGTGTCAAGTCTGATTTTGGAAAAAAAAAAAAAAATCCAAAATCAGACAGAGTGTTGACACCAGAGAGGCTAAGACCGCATTGACTCAGTGCGGTATTCAGCCTCTCTGGTGTCAAGTCTGATTTTGGAAAAAAAAAAAAAAATCCAAAATCAGACAGAGTGTTGACACCAGAGAGGCTAAGACCGCATTGACCCAGTGCGGTATTCAGCCTCTCTGGTGTCAAGTCTGATTTTGGAAAAAAAAAAAAAAAATCCAAAATCAGACAGTGTTGAGACCAGAGAGGGTAAGACCGCATTGACTCAGTGCGGTATTCAGCCTCATGGTGTCAAGTCTGATTTTGGAAAAAAAAAAAAAAAAATCCAAAATCAGACAGAGTGTTGACACCAGAGAGGCTAAGACCGCATTGACTCAGTGCGGTATTCAGCCTCTCTGGTGTCAAGTCTGATTTTGGAAAAAAAAAAAAAATCCAAAATCAGACACAGTGTTGACACCAGAGAGGCTAAGACCGCATTGACTCAGTGCGGTATTCAGCCTCTCTGGTGTCAAGTCTGATTTTGGAAAAAAAAAAAAAATCCAAAATCAGACAGTGTTGAGACCAGAGAGGCTAAGACCGCATTGACTCAGTGCGGTATTCAGCCTCTCTGGTGTCAAGTCTGATTTTGGAAAAAAAAAAAAAAAAATCCAAAATCAGACAGAGTGTTGAGACCAGAGAGGCTAAGACCGCATTGACTCAGTGCGGTATTCAGCCTCATGGTGTCAAGTCTGATTTTGGAAAAAAAAAAAAAAAATCCAAAATCAGACAGAGTGTTGACACCAGAGAGGCTAAGACCGCATTGACTCAGTGCGGTATTCAGCCTCTCTGGTGTCAAGTCTGATTTTGGAAAAAAAAAAAAAAATCCAAAATCAGACAGAGTGTTGACACCAGAGAGGCTAAGACCGCATTGACTCAGTGCGGTATTCAGCCTCTCTGGTGTCAAGTCTGATTTTGGAAAAAAAAAAAAAATCCAAAATCAGACAGAGTGTTGAGACCAGAGAGGCTAAGACCGCATTGACTCAGTGCGGTATTCAGCCTCTCTGGTGTCAAGTCTGATTTTGGAAAAAAAAAAAAATCCAAAATCAGACAGAGTGTTGAGACCAGAGAGGCTAAGACCGCATTGACTCAGTGCGGTATTCAGCCTCTCTGGTGTCAAGTCTGATTTTGGAAAAAAAAAAAAAATCCAAAATCAGACACAGTGTTGACACCAGAGAGGCTAAGACCGCATTGACTCAGTGCGGTATTCAGCCTCTCTGGTGTCAAGTCTGATTTTGGAAAAAAAAAAAAAAATCCAAAATCAGACAGTGTTGAGACCAGAGAGGCTAAGACCGCATTGACTCAGTGCGGTATTCAGCCTCTCTGGTGTCAAGTCTGATTTTGGAAAAAAAAAAAAAATCCAAAATCAGACAGTGTTGAGACCAGAGAGGCTAAGACCGCATTGACTCAGTGCGGTATTCAGCCTCATGGTGTCAAGTCTGATTTTGGAAAAAAAAAAAAAAAAAATCCAAAATCAGACAGAGTGTTGACACCAGAGAGGCTAAGACCGCATTGACTCAGTGCGGTATTCAGCCTCTCTGGTGTCAAGTCTGATTTTGGAAAAAAAAAAAAAATCCAAAATCAGACAGAGTGTTGAGACCAGAGAGGCTAAGACCGCATTGACTCAGTGCGGTATTCAGCCTCTCTGGTGTCAAGTCTGATTTTGGAAAAAAAAAAAAATCCAAAATCAGACAGAGTGTTGAGACCAGAGAGGCTAAGACCGCATTGACTCAGTGCGGTATTCAGCCTCTCTGGTGTCAAGTCTGATTTTGGAAAAAAAAAAAAAATCCAAAATCAGACACAGTGTTGACACCAGAGAGGCTAAGACCGCATTGACTCAGTGCGGTATTCAGCCTCTCTGGTGTCAAGTCTGATTTTGGAAAAAAAAAAAAAATCCAAAATCAGACAGTGTTGAGACCAGAGAGGCTAAGACCGCATTGACTCAGTGCGGTATTCAGCCTCTCTGGTGTCAAGTCTGATTTTGGAAAAAAAAAAAAAAAAATCCAAAATCAGACAGAGTGTTGAGACCAGAGAGGCTAAGACCGCATTGACTCAGTGCGGTATTCAGCCTCTCTGGTGTCAAGTCTGATTTTGGAAAAAAAAAAAAATCCAAAATCAGACACAGTGTTGACACCAGAGAGGCTAAGACCGCATTGACTCAGTGCGGTATTCAGCCTCTCTGGTGTCAAGTCTGATTTTGGAAAAAAAAAAAAAAAAAAAATCCAAAATCAGACAGAGTGTTGAGACCAGAGAGGCTAAGACCGCATTGACTCAGTGCGGTATTCAGCCTCTCTGGTGTCAAGTCTGATTTTGGAAAAAAAAAAAAAAAAATCCAAAATCAGACAGAGTGTTGACACCAGAGAGGCTAAGACCGCATTGACTCAGTGCGGTATTCAGCCTCTCTGGTGTCAAGTCTGATTTTGGAAAAAAAAAAAAAAAATCCAAAATCAGACAGAGTGTTGAGACCAGAGAGGCTAAGAGCGCATTGACTCAGTGCGGTATGCAGCCTCTCTGGTGTCAAGTCTGATTTTGGAAAAAAAAAAAAAAAAATCCAAAATCAGACAGAGTGTTGAGACCAGAGAGGCTAAGACCGCATTGACTCAGTGCGGTATTCAGCCTCTCTGGTGTCAAGTCTGATTTTGGAAAAAAAAAAAAAAAAATCCAAAATCAGACAGAGTGTTGACACCAGAGAGGCTAAGACCGCATTGACTCAGTGCGGTATTCAGCCTCTCTGGTGTCAAGTCTGATTTTGGAAAAAAAAAAAAAAAATCCAAAATCAGACAGAGTGTTGAGACCAGAGAGGCTAAGAGCGCATTGACTCAGTGCGGTATGCAGCCTCTCTGGTGTCAAGTCTGATTTTGGAAAAAAAAAAAAAAAAATCCAAAATCAGACAGAGTGTTGAGACCAGAGAGGCTAAGACCGCATTGACTCAGTGCGGTATTCAGCCTCTCTGGTGTCAAGTCTGATTTTGGAAAAGAAAAAAAAAAAATCCAAAATCAGACAGAGTGTTGAGACCAGAGAGGCTAAGACCGCATTGACTCAGTGCGGTATTCAGCCTCTCTGGTGTCAAGTCTGATTTTGGAAAAAAAAAAAAAAAATCCAAAATCAGACAGTGTTGAGACCAGAGAGGGTAAGACCGCATTGACTCAGTGCGGTATTCAGCCTCTCTGGTGTCAAGTCTGATTTTGGAAAAAAAAAAAAAAAAAATCCAAAATCAGACAGAGTGTTGACACCAGAGAGGCTAAGACCGCATTGACTCAGTGCGGTATTCAGCCTCTCTGGTGTCAAGTCTGATTTTGGAAAAAAAAAAAAAATCCAAAATCAGACAGAGTGTTGAGACCAGAGAGGCTAAGACCGCATTGACTCAGTGCGGTATTCAGCCTCTCTGGTGTCAAGTCTGATTTTGGAAAAAAAAAAAAAATCCAAAATCAGACAGAGTGTTGAGACCAGAGAGGCTAAGACCGCATTGACTCAGTGCGGTATTCAGCCTCTCTGGTGTCAAGTCTGATTTTGGAAAAAAAAAAAAAATCCAAAATCAGACACAGTGTTGACACCAGAGAGGCTAAGACCGCATTGACTCAGTGCGGTATTCAGCCTCTCTGGTGTCAAGTCTGATTTTGGAAAAAAAAAAAAAATCCAAAATCAGACAGAGTGTCGACACCAGAGAGGCTAAGACCGCATTGACTCAGTGCGGTATTCAGCCTCTCTGGTGTCAAGTCTGATTTTGGAAAAAAAAAAAAAATCCAAAATCAGACAGAGTGTTGAGACCAGAGAGGCTAAGACCGCATTGACTCAGTGCGGTATTCAGCCTCTCTGGTGTCAAGTCTGATTTTGGAAAAAAAAAAAAAATCCAAAATCAGACAGAGTGTTGAGACCAGAGAGGCTAAGACCGCATTGACTCAGTGCGGTATTCAGCCTCTCTGGTGTCAAGTCTGATTTTGGAAAAAAAAAAAAAAATCCAAAATCAGACACAGTGTTGACACCAGAGAGGCTAAGACCGCATTGACTCAGTGCGGTATTCAGCCTCTCTGGTGTCAAGTCTGATTTTGGAAAAAAAAAAAAAAATCCAAAATCAGACAGTGTTGAGACCAGAGAGGCTAAGACCGCATTGACTCAGTGCGGTATTCAGCCTCTCTGGTGTCAAGTCTGATTTTGGAAAAAAAAAAAAAAAAATCCAAAATCAGACAGAGTGTTGAGACCAGAGAGGCTAAGACCGCATTGACTCAGTGCGGTATTCAGCCTCTCTGGTGTCAAGTCTGATTTTGGAAAACAAAAAAAATCCAAAATCAGACACAGTGTTGACACCAGAGAGGCTAAGACCGCATTGACTCAGTGCGGTATTCAGCCTCTCTGGTGTCAAGTCTGATTTTGGAAAAAAAAAAAAAAAAAAAATCCAAAATCAGACAGAGTGTTGACACCAGAGAGGCTAAGACCGCATTGACTCAGTGCGGTATTCAGCCTCTCTGGTGTCAAGTCTGATTTTGGAAAAAAAAAAAAAAAATCCAAAATCAGACAGAGTGTTGAGACCAGAGAGGCTAAGAGCGCATTGACTCAGTGCGGTATGCAGCCTCTCTGGTGTCAAGTCTGATTTTGGAAAAAAAAAAAAAAAAATCCAAAATCAGACAGAGTGTTGAGACCAGAGAGGCTAAGACCGCATTGACTCAGTGCGGTATTCAGCCTCTCTGGTGTCAAGTCTGATTTTGGAAAAAAAAAAAAAAAAATCCAAAATCAGACAGAGTGTTGACACCAGAGAGGCTAAGACCGCATTGACTCAGTGCGGTATTCAGCCTCTCTGGTGTCAAGTCTGATTTTGGAAAAAAAAAAAAAAAATCCAAAATCAGACAGAGTGTTGAGACCAGAGAGGCTAAGAGCGCATTGACTCAGTGCGGTATGCAGCCTCTCTGGTGTCAAGTCTGATTTTGGAAAAAAAAAAAAAAAAATCCAAAATCAGACAGAGTGTTGAGACCAGAGAGGCTAAGACCGCATTGACTCAGTGCGGTATTCAGCCTCTCTGGTGTCAAGTCTGATTTTGGAAAAAAAAAAAAAAAATCCAAAATCAGACAGAGTGTTGAGACCAGAGAGGCTAAGACCGCATTGACTCAGTGCGGTATTCAGCCTCTCTGGTGTCAAGTCTGATTTTGGAAAAAAAAAAAAAAAATCCAAAATCAGACAGTGTTGAGACCAGAGAGGGTAAGACCGCATTGACTCAGTGCGGTATTCAGCCTCTCTGGTGTCAAGTCTGATTTTGGAAAAAAAAAAAAAAAAATCCAAAATCAGACAGAGTGTTGACACCAGAGAGGCTAAGACCGCATTGACTCAGTGCGGTATTCAGCCTCTCTGGTGTCAAGTCTGATTTTGGAAAAAAAAAAAAATCCAAAATCAGACAGAGTGTTGAGACCAGAGAGGCTAAGACCGCATTGACTCAGTGCGGTATTCAGCCTCTCTGGTGTCAAGTCTGATTTTGGAAAAAAAAAAAAATCCAAAATCAGACAGAGTGTTGAGACCAGAGAGGCTAAGACCGCATTGACTCAGTGCGGTATTCAGCCTCTCTGGTGTCAAGTCTGATTTTGGAAAAAAAAAAAAAAATCCAAAATCAGACACAGTGTTGACACCAGAGAGGCTAAGACCGCATTGACTCAGTGCGGTATTCAGCCTCTCTGGTGTCAAGTCTGATTTTGGAAAAAAAAAAAAAATCCAAAATCAGACAGAGTGTCGACACCAGAGAGGCTAAGACCGCATTGACTCAGTGCGGTATTCAGCCTCTCTGGTGTCAAGTCTGATTTTGGAAAAAAAAAAAAAAAAAATCCAAAATCAGACAGAGTGTTGAGACCAGAGAGGCTAAGACCGCATTGACTCAGTGCGGTATTCAGCCTCTCTGGTGTCAAGTCTGATTTTGGAAAAAAAAAAAAAAAATCAAAAATCAGACAGTGTTGAGACCAGAGAGGGTAAGACCGCATTGACTCAGTGCGGTATTCAGCCTCTCTGGTGTCAAGTCTGATTTTGGAAAAAAAAAAAAAAAAATCCAAAATCAGACAGAGTGTTGACACCAGAGAGGCTAAGACCGCATTGACTCAGTGCGGTATTCAGCCTCTCTGGTGTCAAGTCTGATTTTGGAAAAAAAAAAAAATCCAAAATCAGACAGAGTGTTGAGACCAGAGAGGCTAAGACCGCATTGACTCAGTGCGGTATTCAGCCTCTCTGGTGTCAAGTCTGATTTTGGAAAAAAAAAAAAATCCAAAATCAGACAGAGTGTTGAGACCAGAGAGGCTAAGACCGCATTGACTCAGTGCGGTATTCAGCCTCTCTGGTGTCAAGTCTGATTTTGGAAAAAAAAAAAAAAAATCCAAAATCAGACAGTGTTGAGACCAGAGAGGGTAAGACCGCATTGACTCAGTGCGGTATTCAGCCTCTCTGGTGTCAAGTCTGATTTTGGAAAAAAAAAAAAAAAAATCAAAAATCAGACAGAGTGTTGACACCAGAGAGGCTAAGACCGCATTGACTCAGTGCGGTATTCAGCCTCTCTGGTGTCAAGTCTGATTTTGGAAAAAAAAAAAAAAATCCAAAATCAGACAGAGTGTCGACACCAGAGAGGCTAAGACCGCATTGACTCAGTGCGGTATTCAGCCTCTCTGGTGTCAAGTCTGATTTTGGAAAAAAAAAAAAAAAAAATCCAAAATCAGACAGAGTGTTGAGACCAGAGAGGCTAAGACCGCATTGACTCAGTGCGGTATTCAGCCTCTCTGGTGTCAAGTCTGATTTTGGAAAAAAAAAAAAAATCTAAAATCAGACAGAGTGTTGAGACCAGAGAGGCTAAGACCGCATTGACTCAGTGCGGTATTCAGCCTCTCTGGTGTCAAGTCTGATTTTGGAAAAAAAAAAAAAAAATCCAAAATCAGACAGTGTTGAGACCAGAGAGGGTAAGACCGCATTGACTCAGTGCGGTATTCAGCCTCTCTGGTGTCAAGTCTGATTTTGGAAAAAAAAAAAAAAAAATCCAAAATCAGACAGAGTGTTGACACCAGAGAGGCTAAGACCGCATTGACTCAGTGCGGTATTCAGCCTCTCTGGTGTCAAGTCTGATTTTGGAAAAAAAAAAAAATCCAAAATCAGACAGAGTGTTGAGACCAGAGAGGCTAAGACCGCATTGACTCAGTGCGGTATTCAGCCTCTCTGGTGTCAAGTCTGATTTTGGAAAAAAAAAAAAAATCCAAAATCAGACAGAGTGTTGAGACCAGAGAGGCTAAGACCGCATTGACTCAGTGCGGTATTCAGCCTCTCTGGTGTCAAGTCTGATTTTGGAAAAAAAAAAAAAAATCCAAAATCAGACACAGTGTTGACACCAGAGAGGCTAAGACCGCATTGACTCAGTGCGGTATTCAGCCTCTCTGGTGTCAAGTCTGATTTTGGAAAAAAAAAAAAAATCCAAAATCAGACAGAGTGTCGACACCAGAGAGGCTAAGACCGCATTGACTCAGTGCGGTATTCAGCCTCTCTGGTGTCAAGTCTGATTTTGGAAAAAAAAAAAAAAAAAATCCAAAATCAGACAGAGTGTTGAGACCAGAGAGGCTAAGACCGCATTGACTCAGTGCGGTATTCAGCCTCTCTGGTGTCAAGTCTGATTTTGGAAAAAAAAAAAAAATCTAAAATCAGACAGAGTGTTGAGACCAGAGAGGCTAAGACCGCATTGACTCAGTGCGGTATTCAGCCTCTCTGGTGTCAAGTCTGATTTTTGAAAAAAAAAAAAAAAATCCAAAATCAGACAGTGTTGAGACCAGAGAGGGTAAGACCGCATTGACTCAGTGCGGTATTCAGCCTCATGGTGTCAAGTCTGATTTTGGAAAAAAAAAAAAAAAAATCCAAAATCAGACAGAGTGTTGACACCAGAGAGGCTAAGACCGCATTGACTCAGTGCGGTATTCAGCCTCTCTGGTGTCAAGTCTGATTTTGGAAAAAAAAAAAAAATCCAAAATCAGACAGAGTGTTGAGACCAGAGAGGCTAAGACCGCATTGACTCAGTGCGGTATTCAGCCTCTCTGGTGTCAAGTCTGATTTTGGAAAAAAAAAAAAATCCAAAATCAGACAGAGTGTTGAGACCAGAGAGGCTAAGACCGCATTGACTCAGTGCGGTATTCAGCCTCTCTGGTGTCAAGTCTGATTTTGGAAAAAAAAAAAAAATCCAAAATCAGACACAGTGTTGACACCAGAGAGGCTAAGACCGCATTGACTCAGTGCGGTATTCAGCCTCTCTGGTGTCAAGTCTGATTTTGGAAAAAAAAAAAAAATCCAAAATCAGACAGTGTTGAAGACCAGAGAGGCTAAGACCGCATTGACTCAGTGCGGTATTCAGCCTCTCTGGTGTCAAGTCTGATTTTGGAAAAAAAAAAAAAAAATCCAAAATCAGACAGAGTGTTGAGACCAGAGAGGCTAAGACCGCATTGACTCAGTGCGGTATTCAGCCTCTCTGGTGTCAAGTCTGATTTTGGAAAAAAAAAAAAAAAAATCCAAAATCAGACAGAGTGTTGAGACCAGAGAGGCTAAGACCGCATTGACTCAGTGCGGTATTCAGCCTCTCTGGTGTCAAGTCTGATTTTGGAAAAAAAAAAAAAATCCAAAATCAGACACAGTGTTGACACCAGAGAGGCTAAGACCGCATTGACTCAGTGCGGTATTCAGCCTCTCTGGTGTCAAGTCTGATTTTGGAAAAAAAAAAAAAAAAAAATCCAAAATCAGACAGAGTGTTGAGACCAGAGAGGCTAAGACCGCATTGACTCAGTGCGGTATTCAGCCTCTCTGGTGTCAAGTCTGATTTTGGAAAAAAAAAAAAAAAAAAAATCCAAAATCAGACAGAGTGTTGACACCAGAGAGGCTAAGACCGCATTGACTCAGTGGGGTATTCAGCCTCTCTGGTGTCAAGTCTGATTTTGGAAAAAAAAAAAATCCAAAATCAGACAGAGTGTTGACACCAGAGAGGCTAAGACCGCATTGACTCAGTGCGGTATTCAGCCTCTCTGGTGTCAAGTCTGATTTTGGAAAAAAAAAAAAAAAATCCAAAATCAGACAGAGTGTTGAGACCAGAGAGGCTAAGAGCGCATTGACTCAGTGCGGTATGCAGCCTCTCTGGTGTCAAGTCTGATTTTGGAAAAAAAAAAAAAAAAATCCAAAATCAGACAGAGTGTTGAGACCAGAGAGGCTAAGACCGCATTGACTCAGTGCGGTATTCAGCCTCTCTGGTGTCAAGTCTGATTTTGGAAAAAAAAAAAAAAAATCCAAAATCAGACAGAGTGTTGAGACCAGAGAGGCTAAGACCGCATTGACTCAGTGCGGTATTCAGCCTCTCTGGTGTCAAGTCTGATTTTGGAAAAAAAAAAAAAATCCAAAATCAGACAGAGTGTTGAGACCAGAGAGGCTAAGACCGCATTGACTCAGTGCGGTATTCAGCCTCTCTGGTGTCAAGTCTGATTTTGGAAAAAAAAAAAAAAAAATCCAAAATCAGACAGAGTGTTGAGACCAGAGAGGCTAAGACCGCATTGACTCAGTGCGGTATTCAGCCTCTCTGGTGTCAAGTCTGATTTTGGAAAAAAAAAAAAAATCTAAAATCAGACAGAGTGTTGAGACCAGAGAGGCTAAGACCGCATTGACTCAGTGCGGTATTCAGCCTCTCTGGTGTCAAGTCTGATTTTGGAAAAAAAAAAAAAAATCCAAAATCAGACAGTGTTGAGACCAGAGAGGGTAAGACCGCATTGACTCAGTGCGGTATTCAGCCTCTCTGGTGTCAAGTCTGATTTTGGAAAAAAAAAAAAAAAAATCCAAAATCAGACAGAGTGTTGACACCAGAGAGGCTAAGACCGCATTGACTCAGTGCGGTATTCAGCCTCTCTGGTGTCAAGTCTGATTTTGGAAAAAAAAAAAAATCCAAAATCAGACAGAGTGTTGAGACCAGAGAGGCTAAGACCGCATTGACTCAGTGCGGTATTCAGCCTCTCTGGTGTCAAGTCTGATTTTGGAAAAAAAAAAAAAATCCAAAATCAGACAGAGTGTTGAGACCAGAGAGGCTAAGACCGCATTGACTCAGTGCGGTATTCAGCCTCTCTGGTGTCAAGTCTGATTTTGGAAAAAAAAAAAAAATCCAAAATCAGACACAGTGTTGACACCAGAGAGGCTAAGACCGCATTGACTCAGTGCGGTATTCAGCCTCTCTGGTGTCAAGTCTGATTTTGGAAAAAAAAAAAAAATCCAAAATCAGACAGAGTGTCGACACCAGAGAGGCTAAGACCGCATTGACTCAGTGCGGTATTCAGCCTCTCTGGTGTCAAGTCTGATTTTGGAAAAAAAAAAAAAAAAATCCAAAATCAGACAGAGTGTTGAGACCAGAGAGGCTAAGACCGCATTGACTCAGTGCGGTATTCAGCCTCTCTGGTGTCAAGTCTG
Organism: Poromitra crassiceps; assembly: GCF_964638095.1. Lineage (NCBI taxonomy): Eukaryota > Metazoa > Chordata > Actinopteri > Beryciformes > Melamphaidae > Poromitra > Poromitra crassiceps. The sequence continues at coordinate 38,509 of NW_028152065.1, forward strand.
ATTTTGGAAAAAAAAAAAAAATCTAAAATCAGACAGAGTGTTGAGACCAGAGAGGCTAAGACCGCATTGACTCAGTGCGGTATTCAGCCTCTCTGGTGTCAAGTCTGATTTTTGAAAAAAAAAAAAAAAATCCAAAATCAGACAGTGTTGAGACCAGAGAGGGTAAGACCGCATTGACTCAGTGCGGTATTCAGCCTCATGGTGTCAAGTCTGATTTTGGAAAAAAAAAAAAAAAAATCCAAAATCAGACAGAGTGTTGACACCAGAGAGGCTAAGACCGCATTGACTCAGTGCGGTATTCAGCCTCTCTGGTGTCAAGTCTGATTTTGGAAAAAAAAAAAAAAATCCAAAATCAGACAGAGTGTTGAGACCAGAGAGGCTAAGACCGCATTGACTCAGTGCGGTATTCAGCCTCTCTGGTGTCAAGTCTGATTTTGGAAAAAAAAAAAAAATCCAAAATCAGACAGAGTGTTGAGACCAGAGAGGCTAAGACCGCATTGACTCAGTGCGGTATTCAGCCTCTCTGGTGTCAAGTCTGATTTTGGAAAAAAAAAAAAAATCCAAAATCAGACACAGTGTTGACACCAGAGAGGCTAAGACCGCATTGACTCAGTGCGGTATTCAGCCTCTCTGGTGTCAAGTCTGATTTTGGAAAAAAAAAAAAAATCCAAAATCAGACAGTGTTGAGACCAGAGAGGCTAAGACCGCATTGACTCAGTGCGGTATTCAGCCTCTCTGGTGTCAAGTCTGATTTTGGAAAAAAAAAAAAAAAATCCAAAATCAGACAGAGTGTTGAGACCAGAGAGGCTAAGACCGCATTGACTCAGTGCGGTATTCAGCCTCTCTGGTGTCAAGTCTGATTTTGGAAAAAAAAAAAAATCCAAAATCAGACACAGTGTTGACACCAGAGAGGCTAAGACCGCATTGACTCAGTGCGGTATTCAGCCTCTCTGGTGTCAAGTCTGATTTTGGAAAAAAAAAAAAAATCCAAAATCAGACAGTGTTGAGACCAGAGAGGCTAAGACCGCATTGACTCAGTGCGGTATTCAGCCTCATGGTGTCAAGTCTGATTTTGGAAAAAAAAAAAAAAAAATCCAAAATCAGACAGAGTGTTGACACCAGAGAGGCTAAGACCGCATTGACTCAGTGCGGTATTCAGCCTCTCTGGTGTCAAGTCTGATTTTGGAAAAAAAAAAAAAATCCAAAATCAGACAGAGTGTTGAGACCAGAGAGGCTAAGACCGCATTGACTCAGTGCGGTATTCAGCCTCTCTGGTGTCAAGTCTGATTTTGGAAAAAAAAAAAAAATCCAAAATCAGACAGAGTGTTGAGACCAGAGAGGCTAAGACCGCATTGACTCAGTGCGGTATTCAGCCTCTCTGGTGTCAAGTCTGATTTTGGAAAAAAAAAAAAAATCCAAAATCAGACACAGTGTTGACACCAGAGAGGCTAAGACCGCATTGACTCAGTGCGGTATTCAGCCTCTCTGGTGTCAAGTCTGATTTTGGAAAAAAAAAAAAAATCCAAAATCAGACAGTGTTGAGACCAGAGAGGCTAAGACCGCATTGACTCAGTGCGGTATTCAGCCTCTCTGGTGTCAAGTCTGATTTTGGAAAAAAAAAAAAAAAAATCCAAAATCAGACAGAGTGTTGAGACCAGAGAGGCTAAGACCGCATTGACTCAGTGCGGTATTCAGCCTCTCTGGTGTCAAGTCTGATTTTGGAAAAAAAAAAAAAATCCAAAATCAGACACAGTGTTGACACCAGAGAGGCTAAGACCGCATTGACTCAGTGCGGTATTCAGCCTCTCTGGTGTCAAGTCTGATTTTGGAAAAAAAAAAAAAAAAAAATCCAAAATCAGACAGAGTGTTGAGACCAGAGAGGCTAAGACCGCATTGACTCAGTGCGGTATTCAGCCTCTCTGGTGTCAAGTCTGATTTTGGAAAAAAAAAAAAAAAAAAAAATCCAAAATCAGACAGAGTGTTGACACCAGAGAGGCTAAGACCGCATTGACTCAGTGGGGTATTCAGCCTCTCTGGTGTCAAGTCTGATTTTGGAAAAAAAAAAATCCAAAATCAGACAGAGTGTTGACACCAGAGAGGCTAAGACCGCATTGACTCAGTGCGGTATTCAGCCTCTCTGGTGTCAAGTCTGATTTTGGAAAAAAAAAAAAAAAATCCAAAATCAGACAGAGTGTTGAGACCAGAGAGGCTAAGAGCGCATTGACTCAGTGCGGTATGCAGCCTCTCTGGTGTCAAGTCTGATTTTGGAAAAAAAAAAAAAAAAATCAAAAATCAGACAGAGTGTTGAGACCAGAGAGGCTAAGACCGCATTGACTCAGTGCGGTATTCAGCCTCTCTGGTGTCAAGTCTGATTTTGGAAAAAAAAAAAAAAAATCCAAAATCAGACAGAGTGTTGAGACCAGAGAGGCTAAGACCGCATTGACTCAGTGCGGTATTCAGCCTCTCTGGTGTCAAGTCTGATTTTGGAAAAAAAAAAAAAATCCAAAATCAGACAGAGTGTTGAGACCAGAGAGGCTAAGACCGCATTGACTCAGTGCGGTATTCAGCCTCTCTGGTGTCAAGTCTGATTTTGGAAAAAAAAAAAAAATCCAAAATCAGACAGAGTGTCGACACCAGAGAGGCTAAGACCGCATTGACTCAGTGCGGTATTCAGCCTCTCTGGTGTCAAGTCTGATTTTGGAAAAAAAAAAAAAAAAAATCCAAAATCAGACAGAGTGTTGAGACCAGAGAGGCTAAGACCGCATTGACTCAGTGCGGTATTCAGCCTCTCTGGTGTCAAGTCTGATTTTGGAAAAAAAAAAAAAATCTAAAATCAGACAGAGTGTTGAGACCAGAGAGGCTAAGACCGCATTGACTCTGTGCGGTATTCAGCCTCTCTGGTGTCAAGTCTGATTTTGGAAAAAAAAAAAAAAAATCCAAAATCAGACAGTGTTGAGACCAGAGAGGGTAAGACCGCATTGACTCAGTGCGGTATTCAGCCTCATGGTGTCAAGTCTGATTTTGGAAAAAAAAAAAAAAAAATCCAAAATCAGACAGAGTGTTGACACCAGAGAGGCTAAGACCGCATTGACTCAGTGCGGTATTCAGCCTCTCTGGTGTCAAGTCTGATTTTGGAAAAAAAAAAAAAATCCAAAATCAGACAGAGTGTTGAGACCAGAGAGGCTAAGACCGCATTGACTCAGTGCGGTATTCAGCCTCTCTGGTGTCAAGTCTGATTTTGGAAAAAAAAAAAAAAAAATCCAAAATCAGACAGAGTGTTGACACCAGAGAGGCTAAGACCGCATTGACTCAGTGCGGTATTCAGCCTCTCTGGTGTCAAGTCTGATTTTGGAAAAAAAAAAAAAATCCAAAATCAGACACAGTGTTGACACCAGAGAGGCTAAGACCGCATTGACTCAGTGCGGTATTCAGCCTCTCTGGTGTCAAGTCTGATTTTGGAAAAAAAAAAAAAATCCAAAATCAGACAGTGTTGAGACCAGAGAGGCTAAGACCGCATTGACTCAGTGCGGTATTCAGCCTCTCTGGTGTCAAGTCTGATTTTGGAAAAAAAAAAAAAAAAATCCAAAATCAGACAGAGTGTTGAGACCAGAGAGGCTAAGACCGCATTGACTCAGTGCGGTATTCAGCCTCTCTGGTGTCAAGTCTGATTTTGGAAAAAAAAAAAAATCCAAAATCAGACACAGTGTTGACACCAGAGAGGCTAAGACCGCATTGACTCAGTGCGGTATTCAGCCTCTCTGGTGTCAAGTCTGATTTTGGAAAAAAAAAAAAAATCCAAAATCAGACAGTGTTGAGACCAGAGAGGCTAAGACCGCATTGACTCAGTGCGGTATTCAGCCTCATGGTGTCAAGTCTGATTTTGGAAAAAAAAAAAAAAAAATCCAAAATCAGACAGAGTGTTGACACCAGAGAGGCTAAGACCGCATTGACTCAGTGCGGTATTCAGCCTCTCTGGTGTCAAGTCTGATTTTGGAAAAAAAAAAAAAATCCAAAATCAGACAGAGTGTTGAGACCAGAGAGGCTAAGACCGCATTGACTCAGTGCGGTATTCAGCCTCTCTGGTGTCAAGTCTGATTTTGGAAAAAAAAAAAAAATCTAAAATCAGACAGAGTGTTGAGACCAGAGAGGCTAAGACCGCATTGACTCAGTGCGGTATTCAGCCTCTCTGGTGTCAAGTCTGATTTTGGAAAAAAAAAAAAAAAATCCAAAATCAGACAGTGTTGAGACCAGAGAGGGTAAGACCGCATTGACTCAGTGCGGTATTCAGCCTCATGGTGTCAAGTCTGATTTTGGAAAAAAAAAAAAAAAAATCCAAAATCAGACAGAGTGTTGACACCAGAGAGGCTAAGACCGCATTGACTCAGTGCGGTATTCAGCCTCTCTGGTGTCAAGTCTGATTTTGGAAAAAAAAAAAAAATCCAAAATCAGACACAGTGTTGACACCAGAGAGGCTAAGACCGCATTGACTCAGTGCGGTATTCAGCCTCTCTGGTGTCAAGTCTGATTTTGGAAAAAAAAAAAAAATCCAAAATCAGACAGAGTGTTGAGACCAGAGAGGCTAAGACCGCATTGACTCAGTGCGGTATTCAGCCTCTCTGGTGTCAAGTCTGATTTTGGAAAAAAAAAAAAATCCAAAATCAGACAGAGTGTTGAGACCAGAGAGGCTAAGACCGCATTGACTCAGTGCGGTATTCAGCCTCTCTGGTGTCAAGTCTGATTTTGGAAAAAAAAAAAAAATCCAAAATCAGACACAGTGTTGACACCAGAGAGGCTAAGACCGCATTGACTCAGTGCGGTATTCAGCCTCTCTGGTGTCAAGTCTGATTTTGGAAAAAAAAAAAAAAATCCAAAATCAGACAGTGTTGAGACCAGAGAGGCTAAGACCGCATTGACTCAGTGCGGTATTCAGCCTCTCTGGTGTCAAGTCTGATTTTGGAAAAAAAAAAAAAAAAATCCAAAATCAGACAGAGTGTTGAGACCAGAGAGGCTAAGACCGCATTGACTCAGTGCGGTATTCAGCCTCTCTGGTGTCAAGTCTGATTTTGGAAAAAAAAAAAAAAATCCAAAATCAGACAGAGTGTTGAGACCAGAGAGGCTAAGACCGCATTGACTCAGTGCGGTATTCAGCCTCTCTGGTGTCAAGTCTGATTTTGGAAAAAAAAAAAAAATCCAAAATCAGACAGAGTGTCGACACCAGAGAGGCTAAGACCGCATTGACTCAGTGCGGTATTCAGCCTCTCTGGTGTCAAGTCTGATTTTGGAAAAAAAAAAAAAAAAAATCCAAAATCAGACAGAGTGTTGAGACCAGAGAGGCTAAGACCGCATTGACTCAGTGCGGTATTCAGCCTCTCTGGTGTCAAGTCTGATTTTGGAAAAAAAAAAAAAATCTAAAATCAGACAGAGTGTTGAGACCAGAGAGGCTAAGACCGCATTGACTCAGTGCGGTATTCAGCCTCTCTGGTGTCAAGTCTGATTTTGGAAAAAAAAAAAAAAAATCCAAAATCAGACAGTGTTGAGACCAGAGAGGGTAAGACCGCATTGACTCAGTGCGGTATTCAGCCTCATGGTGTCAAGTCTGATTTTGGAAAAAAAAAAAAAAAAATCCAAAATCAGACAGTGTTGAGACCAGAGAGGCTAAGACCGCATTGACTCAGTGCGGTATTCAGCCTCTCTGGTGTCAAGTCTGATTTTGGAAAAAAAAAAAAAAAAATCCAAAATCAGACAGAGTGTTGAGACCAGAGAGGCTAAGACCGCATTGACTCAGTGCGGTATTCAGCCTCTCTGGTGTCAAGTCTGATTTTGGAAAAAAAAAAAAATCCAAAATCAGACACAGTGTTGACACCAGAGAGGCTAAGACCGCATTGACTCAGTGCGGTATTCAGCCTCTCTGGTGTCAAGTCTGATTTTGGAAAAAAAAAAAAAAAAAAATCCAAAATCAGACAGAGTGTTGAGACCAGAGAGGCTAAGACCGCATTGACTCAGTGCGGTATTCAGCCTCTCTGGTGTCAAGTCTGATTTTGGAAAAAAAAAAAAAAAAATCCAAAATCAGACAGAGTGTTGACACCAGAGAGGCTAAGACCGCATTGACTCAGTGCGGTATTCAGCCTCTCTGGTGTCAAGTCTGATTTTGGAAAAAAAAAAAAAAAATCCAAAATCAGACAGAGTGTTGAGACCAGAGAGGCTAAGAGCGCATTGACTCAGTGCGGTATGCAGCCTCTCTGGTGTCAAGTCTGATTTTGGAAAAAAAAAAAAAAAAATCCAAAATCAGACAGAGTGTTGAGACCAGAGAGGCTAAGACCGCATTGACTCAGTGCGGTATTCAGCCTCTCTGGTGTCAAGTCTGATTTTGGAAAAAAAAAAAAAAAAATCCAAAATCAGACAGAGTGTTGACACCAGAGAGGCTAAGACCGCATTGACTCAGTGCGGTATTCAGCCTCTCTGGTGTCAAGTCTGATTTTGGAAAAAAAAAAAAAAAATCCAAAATCAGACAGAGTGTTGAGACCAGAGAGGCTAAGAGCGCATTGACTCAGTGCGGTATGCAGCCTCTCTGGTGTCAAGTCTGATTTTGGAAAAAAAAAAAAAAAAATCCAAAATCAGACAGAGTGTTGAGACCAGAGAGGCTAAGACCGCATTGACTCAGTGCGGTATTCAGCCTCTCTGGTGTCAAGTCTGATTTTGGAAAAAAAAAAAAAAAAATCCAAAATCAGACAGAGTGTTGAGACCAGAGAGGCTAAGACCGCATTGACTCAGTGCGGTATTCAGCCTCTCTGGTGTCAAGTCTGATTTTGGAAAAAAAAAAAAAAAATCCAAAATCAGACAGTGTTGAGACCAGAGAGGGTAAGACCGCATTGACTCAGTGCGGTATTCAGCCTCTCTGGTGTCAAGTCTGATTTTGGAAAAAAAAAAAAAAAAAATCCAAAATCAGACAGAGTGTTGACACCAGAGAGGCTAAGACCGCATTGACTCAGTGCGGTATTCAGCCTCTCTGGTGTCAAGTCTGATTTTGGAAAAAAAAAAAAATCCAAAATCAGACAGAGTGTTGAGACCAGAGAGGCTAAGACCGCATTGACTCAGTGCGGTATTCAGCCTCTCTGGTGTCAAGTCTGATTTTGGAAAAAAAAAAAAATCCAAAATCAGACAGAGTGTTGAGACCAGAGAGGCTAAGACCGCATTGACTCAGTGCGGTATTCAGCCTCTCTGGTGTCAAGTCTGATTTTGGAAAAAAAAAAAAAAATCCAAAATCAGACACAGTGTTGACACCAGAGAGGCTAAGACCGCATTGACTCAGTGCGGTATTCAGCCTCTCTGGTGTCAAGTCTGATTTTGGAAAAAAAAAAAAAATCCAAAATCAGACAGAGTGTCGACACCAGAGAGGCTAAGACCGCATTGACTCAGTGCGGTATTCAGCCTCTCTGGTGTCAAGTCTGATTTTGGAAAAAAAAAAAAAATCCAAAATCAGACAGAGTGTTGAGACCAGAGAGGCTAAGACCGCATTGACTCAGTGCGGTATTCAGCCTCTCTGGTGTCAAGTCTGATTTTGGAAAAAAAAAAAAATCCAAAATCAGACAGAGTGTTGAGACCAGAGAGGCTAAGACCGCATTGACTCAGTGCGGTATTCAGCCTCTCTGGTGTCAAGTCTGATTTTGGAAAAAAAAAAAAAATCCAAAATCAGACACAGTGTTGACACCAGAGAGGCTAAGACCGCATTGACTCAGTGCGGTATTCAGCCTCTCTGGTGTCAAGTCTGATTTTGGAAAAAAAAAAAAAATCCAAAATCAGACAGTGTTGAGACCAGAGAGGCTAAGACCGCATTGACTCAGTGCGGTATTCAGCCTCTCTGGTGTCAAGTCTGATTTTGGAAAAAAAAAAAAAAAAATCCAAAATCAGACAGAGTGTTGAGACCAGAGAGGCTAAGACCGCATTGACTCAGTGCGGTATTCAGCCTCTCTGGTGTCAAGTCTGATTTTGGAAAAAAAAAAAAATCCAAAATCAGACACAGTGTTGACACCAGAGAGGCTAAGACCGCATTGACTCAGTGCGGTATTCAGCCTCTCTGGTGTCAAGTCTGATTTTGGAAAAAAAAAAAAAAAAAAAATCCAAAATCAGACAGAGTGTTGACACCAGAGAGGCTAAGACCGCATTGACTCAGTGCGGTATTCAGCCTCTCTGGTGTCAAGTCTGATTTTGGAAAAAAAAAAAAAAAATCCAAAATCAGACAGAGTGTTGAGACCAGAGAGGCTAAGAGCGCATTGACTCAGTGCGGTATGCAGCCTCTCTGGTGTCAAGTCTGATTTTGGAAAAAAAAAAAAAAAAATCCAAAATCAGACAGAGTGTTGAGACCAGAGAGGCTAAGACCGCATTGACTCAGTGCGGTATTCAGCCTCTCTGGTGTCAAGTCTGATTTTGGAAAAAAAAAAAAAAAAATCCAAAATCAGACAGAGTGTTGACACCAGAGAGGCTAAGACCGCATTGACTCAGTGCGGTATTCAGCCTCTCTGGTGTCAAGTCTGATTTTGGAAAAAAAAAAAAAAAATCCAAAATCAGACAGAGTGTTGAGACCAGAGAGGCTAAGAGCGCATTGACTCAGTGCGGTATGCAGCCTCTCTGGTGTCAAGTCTGATTTTGGAAAAAAAAAAAAAAAATCCAAAATCAGACAGAGTGTTGAGACCAGAGAGGCTAAGACCGCATTGACTCAGTGCGGTATTCAGCCTCTCTGGTGTCAAGTCTGATTTTGGAAAAAAAAAAAAAAAAATCTAAAATCAGACAGAGTGTTGAGACCAGAGAGGCTAAGACCGCATTGACTCAGTGCGGTATTCAGCCTCTCTGGTGTCAAGTCTGATTTTGGAAAAAAAAAAAAAAAATCCAAAATCAGACAGTGTTGAGACCAGAGAGGGTAAGACCGCATTGACTCAGTGCGGTATTCAGCCTCTCTGGTGTCAAGTCTGATTTTGGAAAAAAAAAAAAAAAAAATCCAAAATCAGACAGAGTGTTGACACCAGAGAGGCTAAGACCGCATTGACTCAGTGCGGTATTCAGCCTCTCTGGTGTCAAGTCTGATTTTGGAAAAAAAAAAAAATCCAAAATCAGACAGAGTGTTGAGACCAGAGAGGCTAAGACCGCATTGACTCAATGCGGTATTCAGCCTCTCTGGTGTCAAGTCTGATTTTGGAAAAAAAAAAAAATCCAAAATCAGACAGAGTGTTGAGACCAGAGAGGCTAAGACCGCATTGACTCAGTGCGGTATTCAGCCTCTCTGGTGTCAAGTCTGATTTTGGAAAAAAAAAAAAAAATCCAAAATCAGACACAGTGTTGACACCAGAGAGGCTAAGACCGCATTGACTCAGTGCGGTATTCAGCCTCTCTGGTGTCAAGTCTGATTTTGGAAAAAAAAAAAAAATCCAAAATCAGACAGAGTGTCGACACCAGAGAGGCTAAGACCGCATTGACTCAGTGCGGTATTCAGCCTCTCTGGTGTCAAGTCTGATTTTGGAAAAAAAAAAAAAAAAAATCCAAAATCAGACAGAGTGTTGAGACCAGAGAGGCTAAGACCGCATTGACTCAGTGCGGTATTCAGCCTCTCTGGTGTCAAGTCTGATTTTGGAAAAAAAAATCAAAAATCAAAAATCAGACAGTGTTGAGACCAGAGAGGGTAAGACCGCATTGACTCAGTGCGGTATTCAGCCTCTCTGGTGTCAAGTCTGATTTTGGAAAAAAAAAAAAAAAATCCAAAATCAGACAGAGTGTTGACACCAGAGAGGCTAAGACCGCATTGACTCAGTGCGGTATTCAGCCTCTCTGGTGTCAAGTCTGATTTTGGAAAAAAAAAAAAATCCAAAATCAGACAGAGTGTTGAGACCAGAGAGGCTAAGACCGCATTGACTCAGTGCGGTATTCAGCCTCTCTGGTGTCAAGTCTGATTTTGGAAAAAAAAAAAAATCCAAAATCAGACAGAGTGTTGAGACCAGAGAGGCTAAGACCGCATTGACTCAGTGCGGTATTCAGCCTCTCTGGTGTCAAGTCTGATTTTGGAAAAAAAAAAAAAAAATCCAAAATCAGACAGTGTTGAGACCAGAGAGGGTAAGACCGCATTGACTCAGTGCGGTATTCAGCCTCTCTGGTGTCAAGTCTGATTTTGGAAAAAAAAAAAAAAAAATCAAAAATCAGACAGAGTGTTGACACCAGAGAGGCTAAGACCGCATTGACTCAGTGCGGTATTCAGCCTCTCTGGTGTCAAGTCTGATTTTGGAAAAAAAAAAAAAAATCCAAAATCAGACAGAGTGTCGACACCAGAGAGGCTAAGACCGCATTGACTCAGTGCGGTATTCAGCCTCTCTGGTGTCAAGTCTGATTTTGGAAAAAAAAAAAAAAAAAATCCAAAATCAGACAGAGTGTTGAGACCAGAGAGGCTAAGACCGCATTGACTCAGTGCGGTATTCAGCCTCTCTGGTGTCAAGTCTGATTTTGGAAAAAAAAAAAAAATCTAAAATCAGACAGAGTGTTGAGACCAGAGAGGCTAAGACCGCATTGACTCAGTGCGGTATTCAGCCTCTCTGGTGTCAAGTCTGATTTTGGAAAAAAAAAAAAAAAATCCAAAATCAGACAGTGTTGAGACCAGAGAGGGTAAGACCGCATTGACTCAGTGCGGTATTCAGCCTCTCTGGTGTCAAGTCTGATTTTGGAAAAAAAAAAAAAAAAATCCAAAATCAGACAGAGTGTTGACACCAGAGAGGCTAAGACCGCATTGACTCAGTGCGGTATTCAGCCTCTCTGGTGTCAAGTCTGATTTTGGAAAAAAAAAAAAATCCAAAATCAGACAGAGTGTTGAGACCAGAGAGGCTAAGACCGCATTGACTCAGTGCGGTATTCAGCCTCTCTGGTGTCAAGTCTGATTTTGGAAAAAAAAAAAAATCCAAAATCAGACAGAGTGTTGAGACCAGAGAGGCTAAGACCGCATTGACTCAGTGCGGTATTCAGCCTCTCTGGTGTCAAGTCTGATTTTGGAAAAAAAAAAAAAATCCAAAATCAGACACAGTGTTGACACCAGAGAGGCTAAGACCGCATTGACTCAGTGCGGTATTCAGCCTCTCTGGTGTCAAGTCTGATTTTGGAAAAAAAAAAAAAAAAATCCAAAATCAGACAGAGTGTTGAGACCAGAGAGGCTAAGACCGCATTGACTCAGTGCGGTATTCAGCCTCTCTGGTGTCAAGTCTGATTTTGGAAAAAAAAAAAAAATCTAAAATCAGACAGAGTGTTGAGACCAGAGAGGCTAAGACCGCATTGACTCAGTGCGGTATTCAGCCTCTCTGGTGTCAAGTCTGATTTTTGAAAAAAAAAAAAAAAATCCAAAATCAGACAGTGTTGAGACCAGAGAGGGTAAGACCGCATTGACTCAGTGCGGTATTCAGCCTCATGGTGTCAAGTCTGATTTTGGAAAAAAAAAAAAAAAAATCCAAAATCAGACAGAGTGTTGACACCAGAGAGGCTAAGACCGCATTGACTCAGTGCGGTATTCAGCCTCTCTGGTGTCAAGTCTGATTTTGGAAAAAAAAAAAAAATCCAAAATCAGACAGAGTGTTGAGACCAGAGAGGCTAAGACCGCATTGACTCAGTGCGGTATTCAGCCTCTCTGGTGTCAAGTCTGATTTTGGAAAAAAAAAAAAATCCAAAATCAGACAGAGTGTTGAGACCAGAGAGGCTAAGACCGCATTGACTCAGTGCGGTATTCAGCCTCTCTGGTGTCAAGTCTGATTTTGGAAAAAAAAAAAAAATCCAAAATCAGACACAGTGTTGACACCAGAGAGGCTAAGACCGCATTGACTCAGTGCGGTATTCAGCCTCTCTGGTGTCAAGTCTGATTTTGGAAAAAAAAAAAAAATCCAAAATCAGACAGTGTTGAGACCAGAGAGGCTAAGACCGCATTGACTCAGTGCGGTATTCAGCCTCTCTGGTGTCAAGTCTGATTTTGGAAAAAAAAAAAAAAAAATCCAAAATCAGACAGAGTGTTGAGACCAGAGAGGCTAAGACCGCATTGACTCAGTGCGGTATTCAGCCTCTCTGGTGTCAAGTCTGATTTTGGAAAAAAAAAAAAATCCAAAATCAGACACAGTGTTGACACCAGAGAGGCTAAGACCGCATTGACTCAGTGCGGTATTCAGCCTCTCTGGTGTCAAGTCTGATTTTGGAAAAAAAAAAAAAATCCAAAATCAGACAGTGTTGAGACCAGAGAGGCTAAGACCGCATTGACTCAGTGCGGTATTCAGCCTCATGGTGTCAAGTCTGATTTTGGAAAAAAAAAAAAAAAATCCAAAATCAGACAGAGTGTTGACACCAGAGAGGCTAAGACCGCATTGACTCAGTGCGGTATTCAGCCTCTCTGGTGTCAAGTCTGATTTTGGAAAAAAAAAAAAAATCCAAAATCAGACAGAGTGTTGAGACCAGAGAGGCTAAGACCGCATTGACTCAGTGCGGTATTCAGCCTCTCTGGTGTCAAGTCTGATTTTGGAAAAAAAAAAAAAATGATCCAAAATCAGACAGAGTGTTGAGACCAGAGAGGCTAAGACCGCATTGACTCAGTGCGGTATTCAGCCTCTCTGGTGTCAAGTCTGACTTTGGGAAAAAAAAAAAAAAAATCCAAAATCAGACAGAGTGTTGACACCAGAGAGGCTAAGACCGCATTGACTCAGTGCGGTATTCAGCCTCTCTGGTGTCAAGTCTGATTTTGGAAAAAAAAAAAAAATCCAAAATCAGACAGAGTGTTGAGACCAGAGAGGCTAAGACCGCATTGACTCAGTGCGGTATTCAGCCTCTCTGGTGTCAAGTCTGACTTTGGAAAAAAAAAAAAAAAAATCCAAAATCAGACAGAGTGTTGACACCAGAGAGGCTAAGACCGCATTGACTCAGTGCGGTATTCAGCCTCTCTGGTGTCAAGTCTGATTTTGGAAAAAAAAAAAAAAAATCCAAAATCAGACAGAGTGTTGAGACCAGAGAGGCTAAGACCGCATTGACTCAGTGCGGTATTCAGCCTCTCTGGTGTCAAGTCTGATTTTGGAAAAAAAAAAAAAAAGATCCAAAATCAGACAGAGTGTTGACACCAGAGAGGCTAAGACCGCATTGACTCAGTGCGGTATTCAGCCTCTCTGGTGTCAAGTCTGATTTTTGAAAAAAAAAAAAAAAAAATCCAAAATCAGACAGAGTGTTGACACCAGAGAGGCTAAGACCGCATTGACTCAGTGCGGTATTCAGCCTCTCTGGTGTCAAGTCTGATTTTGGAAAAAAAAAAAAAATCCAAAATCAGACAGAGTGTTGAGACCAGAGAGGCTAAGACCGCATTGACTCAGTGCGGTATTCAGCCTCTCTGGTGTCAAGTCTGATTTTGGAAAAAAAAAAAAATCCAAAATCAGACAGAGTGTTGAGACCAGAGAGGCTAAGACCGCATTGACTCAGTGCGGTATTCAGCCTCTCTGGTGTCAAGTCTGATTTTGGAAAAAAAAAAAAAATCCAAAATCAGACACAGTGTTGACACCAGAGAGGCTAAGACCGCATTGACTCAGTGCGGTATTCAGCCTCTCTGGTGTCAAGTCTGATTTTGGAAAAAAAAAAAAAATCCAAAATCAGACAGTGTTGAGACCAGAGAGGCTAAGACCGCATTGACTCAGTGCGGTATTCAGCCTCTCTGGTGTCAAGTCTGATTTTGGAAAAAAAAAAAAAAAAATCCAAAATCAGACAGAGTGTTGAGACCAGAGAGGCTAAGACCGCATTGACTCAGTGCGGTATTCAGCCTCTCTGGTGTCAAGTCTGATTTTGGAAAAAAAAAAAAATCCAAAATCAGACACAGTGTTGACACCAGAGAGGCTAAGACCGCATTGACTCAGTGCGGTATTCAGCCTCTCTGGTGTCAAGTCTGATTTTGGAAAAAAAAAAAAAAAAAAATCCAAAATCAGACAGAGTGTTGAGACCAGAGAGGCTAAGACCGCATTGACTCAGTGCGGTATTCAGCCTCTCTGGTGTCAAGTCTGATTTTGGAAAAAAAAAAAAAAAAAAAAATCCAAAATCAGACAGAGTGTTGACACCAGAGAGGCTAAGACCGCATTGACTCAGTGGGGTATTCAGCCTCTCTGGTGTCAAGTCTGATTTTGGAAAAAAAAAAATCCAAAATCAGACAGAGTGTTGACACCAGAGAGGCTAAGACCGCATTGACTCAGTGCGGTATTCAGCCTCTCTGGTGTCAAGTCTGATTTTGGAAAAAAAAAAAAAAAATCCAAAATCAGACAGAGTGTTGAGACCAGAGAGGCTAAGAGCGCATTGACTCAGTGCGGTATGCAGCCTCTCTGGTGTCAAGTCTGATTTTGGAAAAAAAAAAAAAAAAATCCAAAATCAGACAGAGTGTTGAGACCAGAGAGGCTAAGACCGCATTGACTCAGTGCGGTATTCAGCCTCTCTGGTGTCAAGTCTGATTTTGGAAAAAAAAAAAAAAAAATCCAAAATCAGACAGAGTGTTGAGACCAGAGAGGCTAAGACCGCATTGACTCAGTGCGGTATTCAGCCTCTCTGGTGTCAAGTCTGATTTTGGAAAAAAAAAAAAAATCCAAAATCAGACAGAGTGTTGAGACCAGAGAGGCTAAGACCGCATTGACTCAGTGCGGTATTCAGCCTCTCTGGTGTCAAGTCTGATTTTGGAAAAAAAAAAAAAAAAATCCAAAATCAGACAGAGTGTTGAGACCAGAGAGGCTAAGACCGCATTGACTCAGTGCGGTATTCAGCCTCTCTGGTGTCAAGTCTGATTTTGGAAAAAAAAAAAAAATCTAAAATCAGACAGAGTGTTGAGACCAGAGAGGCTAAGACCGCATTGACTCAGTGCGGTATTCAGCCTCTCTGGTGTCAAGTCTGATTTTGGAAAAAAAAAAAAAAAATCCAAAATCAGACAGTGTTGAGACCAGAGAGGGTAAGACCGCATTGACTCAGTGCGGTATTCAGCCTCTCTGGTGTCAAGTCTGATTTTGGAAAAAAAAAAAAAAAAATCCAAAATCAGACAGAGTGTTGACACCAGAGAGGCTAAGACCGCATTGACTCAGTGCGGTATTCAGCCTCTCTGGTGTCAAGTCTGATTTTGGAAAAAAAAAAAAATCCAAAATCAGACAGAGTGTTGAGACCAGAGAGGCTAAGACCGCATTGACTCAGTGCGGTATTCAGCCTCTCTGGTGTCAAGTCTGATTTTGGAAAAAAAAAAAAATCCAAAATCAGACAGAGTGTTGAGACCAGAGAGGCTAAGACCGCATTGACTCAGTGCGGTATTCAGCCTCTCTGGTGTCAAGTCTGATTTTGGAAAAAAAAAAAAAATCCAAAATCAGACACAGTGTTGACACCAGAGAGGCTAAGACCGCATTGACTCAGTGCGGTATTCAGCCTCTCTGGTGTCAAGTCTGATTTTGGAAAAAAAAAAAAAATCCAAAATCAGACAGAGTGTCGACACCAGAGAGGCTAAGACCGCATTGACTCAGTGCGGTATTCAGCCTCTCTGGTGTCAAGTCTGATTTTGGAAAAAAAAAAAAAAAAAATCCAAAATCAGACAGAGTGTTGAGACCAGAGAGGCTAAGACCGCATTGACTCAGTGCGGTATTCAGCCTCTCTGGTGTCAAGTCTGATTTTGGAAAAAAAAAAAAAATCTAAAATCAGACAGAGTGTTGAGACCAGAGAGGCTAAGACCGCATTGACTCAGTGCGGTATTCAGCCTCTCTGGTGTCAAGTCTGATTTTTGAAAAAAAAAAAAAAAATCCAAAATCAGACAGTGTTGAGACCAGAGAGGGTAAGACCGCATTGACTCAGTGCGGTATTCAGCCTCATGGTGTCAAGTCTGATTTTGGAAAAAAAAAAAAAAAAATCCAAAATCAGACAGAGTGTTGACACCAGAGAGGCTAAGACCGCATTGACTCAGTGCGGTATTCAGCCTCTCTGGTGTCAAGTCTGATTTTGGAAAAAAAAAAAAAATCCAAAATCAGACAGAGTGTTGAGACCAGAGAGGCTAAGACCGCATTGACTCAGTGCGGTATTCAGCCTCTCTGGTGTCAAGTCTGATTTTGGAAAAAAAAAAAAATCCAAAATCAGACAGAGTGTTGAGACCAGAGAGGCTAAGACCGCATTGACTCAGTGCGGTATTCAGCCTCTCTGGTGTCAAGTCTGATTTTGGAAAAAAAAAAAAAATCCAAAATCAGACACAGTGTTGACACCAGAGAGGCTAAGACCGCATTGACTCAGTGCGGTATTCAGCCTCTCTGGTGTCAAGTCTGATTTTGGAAAAAAAAAAAAAATCCAAAATCAGACAGTGTTGAGACCAGAGAGGCTAAGACCGCATTGACTCAGTGCGGTATTCAGCCTCTCTGGTGTCAAGTCTGATTTTGGAAAAAAAAAAAAAAAAATCCAAAATCAGACAGAGTGTTGAGACCAGAGAGGCTAAGACCGCATTGACTCAGTGCGGTATTCAGCCTCTCTGGTGTCAAGTCTGATTTTGGAAAAAAAAAAAAATCCAAAATCAGACACAGTGTTGACACCAGAGAGGCTAAGACCGCATTGACTCAGTGCGGTATTCAGCCTCTCTGGTGTCAAGTCTGATTTTGGAAAAAAAAAAAAAATCCAAAATCAGACAGTGTTGAGACCAGAGAGGCTAAGACCGCATTGACTCAGTGCGGTATTCAGCCTCATGGTGTCAAGTCTGATTTTGGAAAAAAAAAAAAAAAATCCAAAATCAGACAGAGTGTTGACACCAGAGAGGCTAAGACCGCATTGACTCAGTGCGGTATTCAGCCTCTCTGGTGTCAAGTCTGATTTTGGAAAAAAAAAAAAAATCCAAAATCAGACAGAGTGTTGAGACCAGAGAGGCTAAGACCGCATTGACTCAGTGCGGTATTCAGCCTCTCTGGTGTCAAGTCTGATTTTGGAAAAAAAAAAAAATCCAAAATCAGACAGAGTGTTGAGACCAGAGAGGCTAAGACCGCATTGACTCAGTGCGGTATTCAGCCTCTCTGGTGTCAAGTCTGATTTTGGAAAAAAAAAAAAAATCCAAAATCAGACACAGTGTTGACACCAGAGAGGCTAAGACCGCATTGACTCAGTGCGGTATTCAGCCTCTCTGGTGTCAAGTCTGATTTTGGAAAAAAAAAAAAAATCCAAAATCAGACAGTGTTGAGACCAGAGAGGCTAAGACCGCATTGACTCAGTGCGGTATTCAGCCTCTCTGGTGTCAAGTCTGATTTTGGGAAAAAAAAAAAAAAAATCCAAAATCAGACAGAGTGTTGAGACCAGAGAGGCTAAGACCGCATTGACTCAGTGCGGTATTCAGCCTCTCTGGTGTCAAGTCTGATTTTGGAAAAAAAAAAAAATCCAAAATCAGACACAGTGTTGACACCAGAGAGGCTAAGACCGCATTGACTCAGTGCGGTATTCAGCCTCTCTGGTGTCAAGTCTGATTTTGGAAAAAAAAAAAAAAAAAAAATCCAAAATCAGACAGAGTGTTGAGACCAGAGAGGCTAAGACCGCATTGACTCAGTGCGGTATTCAGCCTCTCTGGTGTCAAGTCTGATTTTGGAAAAAAAAAAAAAAAAAAAAATCCAAAATCAGACAGAGTGTTGACACCAGAGAGGCTAAGACCGCATTGACTCAGTGGGGTATTCAGCCTCTCTGGTGTCAAGTCTGATTTTGGAAAAAAAAAAATCCAAAATCAGACAGAGTGTTGACACCAGAGAGGCTAAGACCGCATTGACTCAGTGCGGTATTCAGCCTCTCTGGTGTCAAGTCTGATTTTGGAAAAAAAAAAAAAAAATCCAAAATCAGACAGAGTGTTGAGACCAGAGAGGCTAAGAGCGCATTGACTCAGTGCGGTATGCAGCCTCTCTGGTGTCAAGTCTGATTTTGGAAAAAAAAAAAAAAAAATCCAAAATCAGACAGAGTGTTGAGACCAGAGAGGCTAAGACCGCATTGACTCAGTGCGGTATTCAGCCTCTCTGGTGTCAAGTCTGATTTTGGAAAAAAAAAAAAAAAAATCCAAAATCAGACAGAGTGTTGAGACCAGAGAGGCTAAGACCGCATTGACTCAGTGCGGTATTCAGCCTCTCTGGTGTCAAGTCTGATTTTGGAAAAAAAAAAAAAATCCAAAATCAGACAGAGTGTTGAGACCAGAGAGGCTAAGACCGCATTGACTCAGTGCGGTATTCAGCCTCTCTGGTGTCAAGTCTGATTTTGGAAAAAAAAAAAAAATCCAAAATCAGACAGAGTGTCGACACCAGAGAGGCTAAGACCGCATTGACTCAGTGCGGTATTCAGCCTCTCTGGTGTCAAGTCTGATTTTGGAAAAAAAAAAAAAAAAAATCCAAAATCAGACAGAGTGTTGAGACCAGAGAGGCTAAGACCGCATTGACTCAGTGCGGTATTCAGCCTCTCTGGTGTCAAGTCTGATTTTGGAAAAAAAAAAAAAATCTAAAATCAGACAGAGTGTTGAGACCAGAGAGGCTAAGACCGCATTGACTCAGTGCGGTATTCAGCCTCTCTGGTGTCAAGTCTGATTTTGGAAAAAAAAAAAAAAAATCCAAAATCAGACAGTGTTGAGACCAGAGAGGGTAAGACCGCATTGACTCAGTGCGGTATTCAGCCTCATGGTGTCAAGTCTGATTTTGGAAAAAAAAAAAAAAAAATCCAAAATCAGACAGAGTGTTGACACCAGAGAGGCTAAGACCGCATTGACTCAGTGCGGTATTCAGCCTCTCTGGTGTCAAGTCTGATTTTGGAAAAAAAAAAAAAAATCCAAAATCAGACAGAGTGTTGAGACCAGAGAGGCTAAGACCGCATTGACTCAGTGCGGTATTCAGCCTCTCTGGTGTCAAGTCTGATTTTGGAAAAAAAAAAAAAAAAATCCAAAATCAGACAGAGTGTTGACACCAGAGAGGCTAAGACCGCATTGACTCAGTGCGGTATTCAGCCTCTCTGGTGTCAAGTCTGATTTTGGAAAAAAAAAAAAAATCCAAAATCAGACACAGTGTTGACACCAGAGAGGCTAAGACCGCATTGACTCAGTGCGGTATTCAGCCTCTCTGGTGTCAAGTCTGATTTTGGAAAAAAAAAAAAAATCCAAAATCAGACAGTGTTGAGACCAGAGAGGCTAAGACCGCATTGACTCAGTGCGGTATTCAGCCTCTCTGGTGTCAAGTCTGATTTTGGAAAAAAAAAAAAAAAAATCCAAAATCAGACAGAGTGTTGAGACCAGAGAGGCTAAGACCGCATTGACTCAGTGCGGTATTCAGCCTCTCTGGTGTCAAGTCTGATTTTGGAAAAAAAAAAAAATCCAAAATCAGACACAGTGTTGACACCAGAGAGGCTAAGACCGCATTGACTCAGTGCGGTATTCAGCCTCTCTGGTGTCAAGTCTGATTTTGGAAAAAAAAAAAAAATCCAAAATCAGACAGTGTTGAGACCAGAGAGGCTAAGACCGCATTGACTCAGTGCGGTATTCAGCCTCATGGTGTCAAGTCTGATTTTGGAAAAAAAAAAAAAAAAATCCAAAATCAGACAGAGTGTTGACACCAGAGAGGCTAAGACCGCATTGACTCAGTGCGGTATTCAGCCTCTCTGGTGTCAAGTCTGATTTTGGAAAAAAAAAAAAAATCCAAAATCAGACAGAGTGTTGAGACCAGAGAGGCTAAGACCGCATTGACTCAGTGCGGTATTCAGCCTCTCTGGTGTCAAGTCTGATTTTGGAAAAAAAAAAAAAATCTAAAATCAGACAGAGTGTTGAGACCAGAGAGGCTAAGACCGCATTGACTCAGTGCGGTATTCAGCCTCTCTGGTGTCAAGTCTGATTTTGGAAAAAAAAAAAAAAAATCCAAAATCAGACAGTGTTGAGACCAGAGAGGGTAAGACCGCATTGACTCAGTGCGGTATTCAGCCTCATGGTGTCAAGTCTGATTTTGGAAAAAAAAAAAAAAAAATCCAAAATCAGACAGAGTGTTGACACCAGAGAGGCTAAGACCGCATTGACTCAGTGCGGTATTCAGCCTCTCTGGTGTCAAGTCTGATTTTGGAAAAAAAAAAAAAATCCAAAATCAGACACAGTGTTGACACCAGAGAGGCTAAGACCGCATTGACTCAGTGCGGTATTCAGCCTCTCTGGTGTCAAGTCTGATTTTGGAAAAAAAAAAAAATCCAAAATCAGACAGAGTGTTGAGACCAGAGAGGCTAAGACCGCATTGACTCAGTGCGGTATTCAGCCTCTCTGGTGTCAAGTCTGATTTTGGAAAAAAAAAAAAAATCCAAAATCAGACACAGTGTTGACACCAGAGAGGCTAAGACCGCATTGACTCAGTGCGGTATTCAGCCTCTCTGGTGTCAAGTCTGATTTTGGAAAAAAAAAAAAAATCCAAAATCAGACAGTGTTGAGACCAGAGAGGCTAAGACCGCATTGACTCAGTGCGGTATTCAGCCTCTCTGGTGTCAAGTCTGATTTTGGAAAAAAAAAAAAAAAAATCCAAAATCAGACAGAGTGTTGAGACCAGAGAGGCTAAGACCGCATTGACTCAGTGCGGTATTCAGCCTCTCTGGTGTCAAGTCTGATTTTGGAAAAAAAAAAAAAATCCAAAATCAGACACAGTGTTGACACCAGAGAGGCTAAGACCGCATTGACTCAGTGCGGTATTCAGCCTCTCTGGTGTCAAGTCTGATTTTGGAAAAAAAAAAAAAAAAAAAATCCAAAATCAGACAGAGTGTTGAGACCAGAGAGGCTAAGACCGCATTGACTCAGTGCGGTATTCAGCCTCTCTGGTGTCAAGTCTGATTTTGGAAAAAAAAAAAAAAAAAAAAATCCAAAATCAGACAGAGTGTTGACACCAGAGAGGCTAAGACCGCATTGACTCAGTGGGGTATTCAGCCTCTCTGGTGTCAAGTCTGATTTTGGAAAAAAAAAAAATCCAAAATCAGACAGAGTGTTGACACCAGAGAGGCTAAGACCGCATTGACTCAGTGCGGTATTCAGCCTCTCTGGTGTCAAGTCTGATTTTGGAAAAAAAAAAAAAAAATCCAAAATCAGACAGAGTGTTGAGACCAGAGAGGCTAAGAGCGCATTGACTCAGTGCGGTATGCAGCCTCTCTGGTGTCAAGTCTGATTTTGGAAAAAAAAAAAAAAAAATCCAAAATCAGACAGAGTGTTGAGACCAGAGAGGCTAAGACCGCATTGACTCAGTGCGGTATTCAGCCTCTCTGGTGTCAAGTCTGATTTTGGAAAAAAAAAAAAAAAAATCCAAAATCAGACAGAGTGTTGAGACCAGAGAGGCTAAGACCGCATTGACTCAGTGCGGTATTCAGCCTCTCTGGTGTCAAGTCTGATTTTGGAAAAAAAAAAAAAATCCAAAATCAGACAGAGTGTTGAGACCAGAGAGGCTAAGACCGCATTGACTCAGTGCGGTATTCAGCCTCTCTGGTGTCAAGTCTGATTTTGGAAAAAAAAAAAAAATCCAAAATCAGACAGAGTGTCGACACCAGAGAGGCTAAGACCGCATTGACTCAGTGCGGTATTCAGCCTCTCTGGTGTCAAGTCTGATTTTGGAAAAAAAAAAAAAAAAAATCCAAAATCAGACAGAGTGTTGAGACCAGAGAGGCTAAGACCGCATTGACTCAGTGCGGTATTCAGCCTCTCTGGTGTCAAGTCTGATTTTGGAAAAAAAAAAAAAATCTAAAATCAGACAGAGTGTTGAGACCAGAGAGGCTAAGACCGCATTGACTCAGTGCGGTATTCAGCCTCTCTGGTGTCAAGTCTGATTTTGGAAAAAAAAAAAAAAAATCCAAAATCAGACAGTGTTGAGACCAGAGAGGGTAAGACCGCATTGACTCAGTGCGGTATTCAGCCTCATGGTGTCAAGTCTGATTTTGGAAAAAAAAAAAAAAAAATCCAAAATCAGACAGAGTGTTGACACCAGAGAGGCTAAGACCGCATTGACTCAGTGCGGTATTCAGCCTCTCTGGTGTCAAGTCTGATTTTGGAAAAAAAAAAAAAATCCAAAATCAGACAGAGTGTTGAGACCAGAGAGGCTAAGACCGCATTGACTCAGTGCGGTATTCAGCCTCTCTGGTGTCAAGTCTGATTTTGGAAAAAAAAAAAAAAAAATCCAAAATCAGACAGAGTGTTGACACCAGAGAGGCTAAGACCGCATTGACTCAGTGCGGTATTCAGCCTCTCTGGTGTCAAGTCTGATTTTGGAAAAAAAAAAAAAATCCAAAATCAGACACAGTGTTGACACCAGAGAGGCTAAGACCGCATTGACTCAGTGCGGTATTCAGCCTCTCTGGTGTCAAGTCTGATTTTGGAAAAAAAAAAAAAATCCAAAATCAGACAGTGTTGAGACCAGAGAGGCTAAGACCGCATTGACTCAGTGCGGTATTCAGCCTCTCTGGTGTCAAGTCTGATTTTGGAAAAAAAAAAAAAAAAATCCAAAATCAGACAGAGTGTTGAGACCAGAGAGGCTAAGACCGCATTGACTCAGTGCGGTATTCAGCCTCTCTGGTGTCAAGTCTGATTTTGGAAAAAAAAAAAAATCCAAAATCAGACACAGTGTTGACACCAGAGAGGCTAAGACCGCATTGACTCAGTGCGGTATTCAGCCTCTCTGGTGTCAAGTCTGATTTTGGAAAAAAAAAAAAAATCCAAAATCAGACAGTGTTGAGACCAGAGAGGCTAAGACCGCATTGACTCAGTGCGGTATTCAGCCTCATGGTGTCAAGTCTGATTTTGGAAAAAAAAAAAAAAAAATCCAAAATCAGACAGAGTGTTGACACCAGAGAGGCTAAGACCGCATTGACTCAGTGCGGTATTCAGCCTCTCTGGTGTCAAGTCTGATTTTGGAAAAAAAAAAAAAATCCAAAATCAGACAGAGTGTTGAGACCAGAGAGGCTAAGACCGCATTGACTCAGTGCGGTATTCAGCCTCTCTGGTGTCAAGTCTGATTTTGGAAAAAAAAAAAAAATCTAAAATCAGACAGAGTGTTGAGACCAGAGAGGCTAAGACCGCATTGACTCAGTGCGGTATTCAGCCTCTCTGGTGTCAAGTCTGATTTTGGAAAAAAAAAAAAAAAATCCAAAATCAGACAGTGTTGAGACCAGAGAGGGTAAGACCGCATTGACTCAGTGCGGTATTCAGCCTCATGGTGTCAAGTCTGATTTTGGAAAAAAAAAAAAAAAAATCCAAAATCAGACAGAGTGTTGACACCAGAGAGGCTAAGACCGCATTGACTCAGTGCGGTATTCAGCCTCTCTGGTGTCAAGTCTGATTTTGGAAAAAAAAAAAAAATCCAAAATCAGACACAGTGTTGACACCAGAGAGGCTAAGACCGCATTGACTCAGTGCGGTATTCAGCCTCTCTGGTGTCAAGTCTGATTTTGGAAAAAAAAAAAAAATCCAAAATCAGACAGAGTGTTGACACCAGAGAGGCTAAGACCGCATTGACTCAGTGCGGTATTCAGCCTCTCTGGTGTCAAGTCTGATTTTGGAAAAAAAAAAAAAAATCCAAAATCAGACAGAGTGTTGACACCAGAGAGGCTAAGACCGCATTGACCCAGTGCGGTATTCAGCCTCTCTGGTGTCAAGTCTGATTTTGGAAAAAAAAAAAAAAAATCCAAAATCAGACAGTGTTGAGACCAGAGAGGGTAAGACCGCATTGACTCAGTGCGGTATTCAGCCTCATGGTGTCAAGTCTGATTTTGGAAAAAAAAAAAAAAAAATCCAAAATCAGACAGAGTGTTGACACCAGAGAGGCTAAGACCGCATTGACTCAGTGCGGTATTCAGCCTCTCTGGTGTCAAGTCTGATTTTGGAAAAAAAAAAAAAATCCAAAATCAGACACAGTGTTGACACCAGAGAGGCTAAGACCGCATTGACTCAGTGCGGTATTCAGCCTCTCTGGTGTCAAGTCTGATTTTGGAAAAAAAAAAAAAATCCAAAATCAGACAGTGTTGAGACCAGAGAGGCTAAGACCGCATTGACTCAGTGCGGTATTCAGCCTCTCTGGTGTCAAGTCTGATTTTGGAAAAAAAAAAAAAAAAATCCAAAATCAGACAGAGTGTTGAGACCAGAGAGGCTAAGACCGCATTGACTCAGTGCGGTATTCAGCCTCATGGTGTCAAGTCTGATTTTGGAAAAAAAAAAAAAAAATCCAAAATCAGACAGAGTGTTGACACCAGAGAGGCTAAGACCGCATTGACTCAGTGCGGTATTCAGCCTCTCTGGTGTCAAGTCTGATTTTGGAAAAAAAAAAAAAAATCCAAAATCAGACAGAGTGTTGACACCAGAGAGGCTAAGACCGCATTGACTCAGTGCGGTATTCAGCCTCTCTGGTGTCAAGTCTGATTTTGGAAAAAAAAAAAAAATCCAAAATCAGACAGAGTGTTGAGACCAGAGAGGCTAAGACCGCATTGACTCAGTGCGGTATTCAGCCTCTCTGGTGTCAAGTCTGATTTTGGAAAAAAAAAAAAATCCAAAATCAGACAGAGTGTTGAGACCAGAGAGGCTAAGACCGCATTGACTCAGTGCGGTATTCAGCCTCTCTGGTGTCAAGTCTGATTTTGGAAAAAAAAAAAAAAATCCAAAATCAGACACAGTGTTGACACCAGAGAGGCTAAGACCGCATTGACTCAGTGCGGTATTCAGCCTCTCTGGTGTCAAGTCTGATTTTGGAAAAAAAAAAAAAATCCAAAATCAGACAGTGTTGAGACCAGAGAGGCTAAGACCGCATTGACTCAGTGCGGTATTCAGCCTCTCTGGTGTCAAGTCTGATTTTGGAAAAAAAAAAAAAAAAATCAAAAATCAGACAGAGTGTTGAGACCAGAGAGGCTAAGACCGCATTGACTCAGTGCGGTATTCAGCCTCTCTGGTGTCAAGTCTGATTTTGGAAAAAAAAAAAAATCCAAAATCAGACACAGTGTTGACACCAGAGAGGCTAAGACCGCATTGACTCAGTGCGGTATTCAGCCTCTCTGGTGTCAAGTCTGATTTTGGAAAAAAAAAAAAAAAAAAAAATCCAAAATCAGACAGAGTGTTGAGACCAGAGAGGCTAAGACCGCATTGACTCAGTGCGGTATTCAGCCTCTCTGGTGTCAAGTCTGATTTTGGAAAAAAAAAAAAAAAAATCCAAAATCAGACAGAGTGTTGACACCAGAGAGGCTAAGACCGCATTGACTCAGTGCGGTATTCAGCCTCTCTGGTGTCAAGTCTGATTTTGGAAAAAAAAAAAAAAAATCCAAAATCAGACAGAGTGTTGAGACCAGAGAGGCTAAGAGCGCATTGACTCAGTGCGGTATGCAGCCTCTCTGGTGTCAAGTCTGATTTTGGAAAAAAAAAAAAAAAAATCCAAAATCAGACAGAGTGTTGAGACCAGAGAGGCTAAGACCGCATTGACTCAGTGCAGTATTCAGCCTCTCTGGTGTCAAGTCTGATTTTGGAAGAAAAAAAAAAAAAAATCCAAAATCAGACAGAGTGTTGACACCAGAGAGGCTAAGACCGCATTGACTCAGTGCGGTATTCAGCCTCATGGTGTCAAGTCTGATTTTGGAAAAAAAAAAAAAAAATCCAAAATCAGACAGAGTGTTGACACCAGAGAGGCTAAGACCGCATTGACTCAGTGCGGTATTCAGCCTCTCTGGTGTCAAGTCTGATTTTGGAAAAAAAAAAAAAATCCAAAATCAGACAGAGTGTTGAGACCAGAGAGGCTAAGACCGCATTGACTCAGTGCGGTATTCAGCCTCTCTGGTGTCAAGTCTGATTTTGGAAAAAAAAAAAAAATCTAAAATCAGACAGAGTGTTGAGACCAGAGAGGCTAAGACCGCATTGACTCAGTGCGGTATTCAGCCTCTCTGGTGTCAAGTCTGATTTTGGAAAAAAAAAAAAAAAATCCAAAATCAGACAGTGTTGAGACCAGAGAGGGTAAGACCGCATTGACTCAGTGCGGTATTCAGCCTCATGGTGTCAAGTCTGATTTTGGAAAAAAAAAAAAAAAAATCCAAAATCAGACAGAGTGTTGACACCAGAGAGGCTAAGACCGCATTGACTCAGTGCGGTATTCAGCCTCTCTGGTGTCAAGTCTGATTTTGGAAAAAAAAAAAAAATCCAAAATCAGACACAGTGTTGACACCAGAGAGGCTAAGACCGCATTGACTCAGTGCGGTATTCAGCCTCTCTGGTGTCAAGTCTGATTTTGGAAAAAAAAAAAAATCCAAAATCAGACAGAGTGTTGAGACCAGAGAGGCTAAGACCGCATTGACTCAGTGCGGTATTCAGCCTCTCTGGTGTCAAGTCTGATTTTGGAAAAAAAAAAAAAATCCAAAATCAGACACAGTGTTGACACCAGAGAGGCTAAGACCGCATTGACTCAGTGCGGTATTCAGCCTCTCTGGTGTCAAGTCTGATTTTGGAAAAAAAAAAAAAATCCAAAATCAGACAGTGTTGAGACCAGAGAGGCTAAGACCGCATTGACTCAGTGCGGTATTCAGCCTCTCTGGTGTCAAGTCTGATTTTGGAAAAAAAAAAAAAAAAATCCAAAATCAGACAGAGTGTTGAGACCAGAGAGGCTAAGACCGCATTGACTCAGTGCGGTATTCAGCCTCTCTGGTGTCAAGTCTGATTTTGGAAAAAAAAAAAAATCCAAAATCAGACACAGTGTTGACACCAGAGAGGCTAAGACCGCATTGACTCAGTGCGGTATTCAGCCTCTCTGGTGTCAAGTCTGATTTTGGAAAAAAAAAAAAAAAAAAAATCCAAAATCAGACAGAGTGTTGAGACCAGAGAGGCTAAGACCGCATTGACTCAGTGCGGTATTCAGCCTCTCTGGTGTCAAGTCTGATTTTGGAAAAAAAAAAAAAAAAAAAAATCCAAAATCAGACAGAGTGTTGACACCAGAGAGGCTAAGACCGCATTGACTCAGTGGGGTATTCAGCCTCTCTGGTGTCAAGTCTGATTTTGGAAAAAAAAAAATCCAAAATCAGACAGAGTGTTGACACCAGAGAGGCTAAGACCGCATTGACTCAGTGCGGTATTCAGCCTCTCTGGTGTCAAGTCTGATTTTGGAAAAAAAAAAAAAAAATCCAAAATCAGACAGAGTGTTGAGACCAGAGAGGCTAAGAGCGCATTGACTCAGTGCGGTATGCAGCCTCTCTGGTGTCAAGTCTGATTTTGGAAAAAAAAAAAAAAAAATCCAAAATCAGACAGAGTGTTGAGACCAGAGAGGCTAAGACCGCATTGACTCAGTGCGGTATTCAGCCTCTCTGGTGTCAAGTCTGATTTTGGAAAAAAAAAAAAAAAAATCCAAAATCAGACAGAGTGTTGAGACCAGAGAGGCTAAGACCGCATTGACTCAGTGCGGTATTCAGCCTCTCTGGTGTCAAGTCTGATTTTGGAAAAAAAAAAAAAATCCAAAATCAGACAGAGTGTTGAGACCAGAGAGGCTAAGACCGCATTGACTCAGTGCGGTATTCAGCCTCTCTGGTGTCAAGTCTGATTTTGGAAAAAAAAAAAAAATCCAAAATCAGACAGAGTGTCGACACCAGAGAGGCTAAGACCGCATTGACTCAGTGCGGTATTCAGCCTCTCTGGTGTCAAGTCTGATTTTGGAAAAAAAAAAAAAAAAAATCCAAAATCAGACAGAGTGTTGAGACCAGAGAGGCTAAGACCGCATTGACTCAGTGCGGTATTCAGCCTCTCTGGTGTCAAGTCTGATTTTGGAAAAAAAAAAAAAATCTAAAATCAGACAGAGTGTTGAGACCAGAGAGGCTAAGACCGCATTGACTCAGTGCGGTATTCAGCCTCTCTGGTGTCAAGTCTGATTTTGGAAAAAAAAAAAAAAAATCCAAAATCAGACAGTGTTGAGACCAGAGAGGGTAAGACCGCATTGACTCAGTGCGGTATTCAGCCTCATGGTGTCAAGTCTGATTTTGGAAAAAAAAAAAAAAAAATCCAAAATCAGACAGAGTGTTGACACCAGAGAGGCTAAGACCGCATTGACTCAGTGCGGTATTCAGCCTCTCTGGTGTCAAGTCTGATTTTGGAAAAAAAAAAAAAATCCAAAATCAGACAGAGTGTTGAGACCAGAGAGGCTAAGACCGCATTGACTCAGTGCGGTATTCAGCCTCTCTGGTGTCAAGTCTGATTTTGGAAAAAAAAAAAAAAAAATCCAAAATCAGACAGAGTGTTGACACCAGAGAGGCTAAGACCGCATTGACTCAGTGCGGTATTCAGCCTCTCTGGTGTCAAGTCTGATTTTGGAAAAAAAAAAAAAATCCAAAATCAGACACAGTGTTGACACCAGAGAGGCTAAGACCGCATTGACTCAGTGCGGTATTCAGCCTCTCTGGTGTCAAGTCTGATTTTGGAAAAAAAAAAAAAATCCAAAATCAGACAGTGTTGAGACCAGAGAGGCTAAGACCGCATTGACTCAGTGCGGTATTCAGCCTCTCTGGTGTCAAGTCTGATTTTGGAAAAAAAAAAAAAAAATCCAAAATCAGACAGAGTGTTGAGACCAGAGAGGCTAAGACCGCATTGACTCAGTGCGGTATTCAGCCTCTCTGGTGTCAAGTCTGATTTTGGAAAAAAAAAAAAATCCAAAATCAGACACAGTGTTGACACCAGAGAGGCTAAGACCGCATTGACTCAGTGCGGTATTCAGCCTCTCTGGTGTCAAGTCTGATTTTGGAAAAAAAAAAAAAATCCAAAATCAGACAGTGTTGAGACCAGAGAGGCTAAGACCGCATTGACTCAGTGCGGTATTCAGCCTCATGGTGTCAAGTCTGATTTTGGAAAAAAAAAAAAAAAAATCCAAAATCAGACAGAGTGTTGACACCAGAGAGGCTAAGACCGCATTGACTCAGTGCGGTATTCAGCCTCTCTGGTGTCAAGTCTGATTTTGGAAAAAAAAAAAAAATCCAAAATCAGACAGAGTGTTGAGACCAGAGAGGCTAAGACCGCATTGACTCAGTGCGGTATTCAGCCTCTCTGGTGTCAAGTCTGATTTTGGAAAAAAAAAAAAAATCTAAAATCAGACAGAGTGTTGAGACCAGAGAGGCTAAGACCGCATTGACTCAGTGCGGTATTCAGCCTCTCTGGTGTCAAGTCTGATTTTGGAAAAAAAAAAAAAAAATCCAAAATCAGACAGTGTTGAGACCAGAGAGGGTAAGACCGCATTGACTCAGTGCGGTATTCAGCCTCATGGTGTCAAGTCTGATTTTGGAAAAAAAAAAAAAAAAATCCAAAATCAGACAGAGTGTTGACACCAGAGAGGCTAAGACCGCATTGACTCAGTGCGGTATTCAGCCTCTCTGGTGTCAAGTCTGATTTTGGAAAAAAAAAAAAAAATCCAAAATCAGACACAGTGTTGACACCAGAGAGGCTAAGACCGCATTGACTCAGTGCGGTATTCAGCCTCTCTGGTGTCAAGTCTGATTTTGGAAAAAAAAAAAAAATCCAAAATCAGACAGAGTGTTGACACCAGAGAGGCTAAGACCGCATTGACTCAGTGCGGTATTCAGCCTCTCTGGTGTCAAGTCTGATTTTGGAAAAAAAAAAAAAAATCCAAAATCAGACAGAGTGTTGACACCAGAGAGGCTAAGACCGCATTGACCCAGTGCGGTATTCAGCCTCTCTGGTGTCAAGTCTGATTTTGGAAAAAAAAAAAAAAAATCCAAAATCAGACAGTGTTGAGACCAGAGAGGGTAAGACCGCATTGACTCAGTGCGGTATTCAGCCTCATGGTGTCAAGTCTGATTTTGGAAAAAAAAAAAAAAAAATCCAAAATCAGACAGAGTGTTGACACCAGAGAGGCTAAGACCGCATTGACTCAGTGCGGTATTCAGCCTCTCTGGTGTCAAGTCTGATTTTGGAAAAAAAAAAAAAATCCAAAATCAGACACAGTGTTGACACCAGAGAGGCTAAGACCGCATTGACTCAGTGCGGTATTCAGCCTCTCTGGTGTCAAGTCTGATTTTGGAAAAAAAAAAAAAATCCAAAATCAGACAGTGTTGAGACCAGAGAGGCTAAGACCGCATTGACTCAGTGCGGTATTCAGCCTCTCTGGTGTCAAGTCTGATTTTGGAAAAAAAAAAAAAAAAATCCAAAATCAGACAGAGTGTTGAGACCAGAGAGGCTAAGACCGCATTGACTCAGTGCGGTATTCAGCCTCATGGTGTCAAGTCTGATTTTGGAAAAAAAAAAAAAAAATCCAAAATCAGACAGAGTGTTGACACCAGAGAGGCTAAGACCGCATTGACTCAGTGCGGTATTCAGCCTCTCTGGTGTCAAGTCTGATTTTGGAAAAAAAAAAAAAAATCCAAAATCAGACAGAGTGTTGACACCAGAGAGGCTAAGACCGCATTGACTCAGTGCGGTATTCAGCCTCTCTGGTGTCAAGTCTGATTTTGGAAAAAAAAAAAAAATCCAAAATCAGACAGAGTGTTGAGACCAGAGAGGCTAAGACCGCATTGACTCAGTGCGGTATTCAGCCTCTCTGGTGTCAAGTCTGATTTTGGAAAAAAAAAAAAATCCAAAATCAGACAGAGTGTTGAGACCAGAGAGGCTAAGACCGCATTGACTCAGTGCGGTATTCAGCCTCTCTGGTGTCAAGTCTGATTTTGGAAAAAAAAAAAAAATCCAAAATCAGACACAGTGTTGACACCAGAGAGGCTAAGACCGCATTGACTCAGTGCGGTATTCAGCCTCTCTGGTGTCAAGTCTGATTTTGGAAAAAAAAAAAAAATCCAAAATCAGACAGTGTTGAGACCAGAGAGGCTAAGACCGCATTGACTCAGTGCGGTATTCAGCCTCTCTGGTGTCAAGTCTGATTTTGGAAAAAAAAAAAAAAAAATCAAAAATCAGACAGAGTGTTGAGACCAGAGAGGCTAAGACCGCATTGACTCAGTGCGGTATTCAGCCTCTCTGGTGTCAAGTCTGATTTTGGAAAAAAAAAAAAATCCAAAATCAGACACAGTGTTGACACCAGAGAGGCTAAGACCGCATTGACTCAGTGCGGTATTCAGCCTCTCTGGTGTCAAGTCTGATTTTGGAAAAAAAAAAAAAAAAAAAAATCCAAAATCAGACAGAGTGTTGAGACCAGAGAGGCTAAGACCGCATTGACTCAGTGCGGTATTCAGCCTCTCTGGTGTCAAGTCTGATTTTGGAAAAAAAAAAAAAAAAATCCAAAATCAGACAGAGTGTTGACACCAGAGAGGCTAAGACCGCATTGACTCAGTGCGGTATTCAGCCTCTCTGGTGTCAAGTCTGATTTTGGAAAAAAAAAAAAAAAATCCAAAATCAGACAGAGTGTTGAGACCAGAGAGGCTAAGAGCGCATTGACTCAGTGCGGTATGCAGCCTCTCTGGTGTCAAGTCTGATTTTGGAAAAAAAAAAAAAAAAATCCAAAATCAGACAGAGTGTTGAGACCAGAGAGGCTAAGACCGCATTGACTCAGTGCAGTATTCAGCCTCTCTGGTGTCAAGTCTGATTTTGGAAGAAAAAAAAAAAAAAATCCAAAATCAGACAGAGTGTTGACACCAGAGAGGCTAAGACCGCATTGACTCAGTGCGGTATTCAGCCTCATGGTGTCAAGTCTGATTTTGGAAAAAAAAAAAAAAAATCCAAAATCAGACAGAGTGTTGACACCAGAGAGGCTAAGACCGCATTGACTCAGTGCGGTATTCAGCCTCTCTGGTGTCAAGTCTGATTTTGGAAAAAAAAAAAAAATCCAAAATCAGACAGAGTGTTGAGACCAGAGAGGCTAAGACCGCATTGACTCAGTGCGGTATTCAGCCTCTCTGGTGTCAAGTCTGATTTTGGAAAAAAAAAAAAAAAAATCCAAAATCAGACAGTGTTGAGACCAGAGAGGGTAAGACCGCATTGACTCAGTGCGGTATTCAGACTCTCTGGTGTCAAGTCTGATTTTGGAAAAAAAAAAAAAAAAATCCAAAATCAGACAGAGTGTTGAGACCAGAGAGGCTAAGACCGCATTGACTCAGTGCGGTATTCAGCCTCTCTGGTGTCAAGTCTGATTTTGGAAAAAAAAAAAAATCCAAAATCAGACAGAGTGTTGAGACCAGAGAGGCTAAGACCGCATTGACTCAGTGCGGTATTCAGCCTCTCTGGTGTCAAGTCTGATTTTGGAAAAAAAAAAAAAAAATCCAAAATCAGACAGTGTTGAGACCAGAGAGGGTAAGACCGCATTGACTCAGTGCGGTATTCAGCCTCTCTGGTGTCAAGTCTGATTTTGGAAAAAAAAAAAAAAAAATCCAAAATCAGACAGAGTGTTGACACCAGAGAGGCTAAGACCGCATTGACTCAGTGCGGTATTCAGCCTCTCTGGTGTCAAGTCTGATTTTGGAAAAAAAAAAAAAATCCAAAATCAGACAGAGTGTCGACACCAGAGAGGCTAAGACCGCATTGACTCAGTGCGGTATTCAGCCTCTCTGGTGTCAAGTCTGATTTTGGAAAAAAAAAAAAAAAAAATCCAAAATCAGACAGAGTGTTGAGACCAGAGAGGCTAAGACCGCATTGACTCAGTGCGGTATTCAGCCTCTCTGGTGTCAAGTCTGATTTTGGAAAAAAAAAAAAAATCTAAAATCAGACAGAGTGTTGAGACCAGAGAGGCTAAGACCGCATTGACTCAGTGCGGTATTCAGCCTCTCTGGTGTCAAGTCTGATTTTGGAAAAAAAATAAATAAATCCAAAATCAGACAGTGTTGAGACCAGAGAGGGTAAGACCGCATTGACTCAGTGCGGTATTCAGCCTCTCTGGTGTCAAGTCTGATTTTGGAAAAAAAAAAAAAAAAATCCAAAATCAGACAGAGTGTTGACACCAGAGAGGCTAAGACCGCATTGACTCAGTGCGGTATTCAGCCTCTCTGGTGTCAAGTCTGATTTTGGAAAAAAAAAAAAAATCCAAAATCAGACAGAGTGTTGACACCAGAGAGGCTAAGACTGCATTGACTCAGTGCGGTATTCAGCCTCTCTGGTCTCAAGTCTGATTTTGGAAAAAAAAAAAAAAAAAAAATCCAAAATCAGACAGAGTGTTGAGACCAGAGAGGCTAAGAGCGCATTGACTCAGTGCGGTATTCAGCCTCTCTGGTGTCAAGTCTGATTTTGGAAAAAAAAAAAAATCCAAAATCAGACAGAGTGTTGAGACCAGAGAGGCTAAGACTGCATTGACTCAGTGCGGTATTCAGCCTCTCTGGTGTCAAGTCTGATTTTGAAAAAAAAAAAAAAATCCAAAATCAGACACAGTGTTGACACCAGAGAGGCTAAGACCGCATTGACTCAGTGCGGTATTCAGCCTCTCTGGTGTCAAGTCTGATTTTGGAAAAAAAAAAAAAATCCAAAATCAGACAGAGTGTCGACACCAGAGAGGCTAAGACCGCATTGACTCAGTGCGGTATTCAGCCTCTCTGGTGTCAAGTCTGATTTTGGAAAAAAAAAAAAAAAAAAATCCAAAATCAGACAGAGTGTTGAGACCAGAGAGGCTAAGACCGCATTGACTCAGTGCGGTATTCAGCCTCTCTGGTGTCAAGTCTGATTTTGGAAAAAAAAAAAAAAAATCCAAAATCAGACAGTGTTGAGACCAGAGAGGGTAAGACCGCATTGACTCAGTGCAGTATTCAGCCTCTCTGGTGTCAAGTCTGATTTTGGAAAAAAAAAAAAAAAAATCCAAAATCAGACAGAGTGCTGAGACCAGAGAGGCTAAGACCGCATTGACTCAGTGCGGTATTCAGCCTCTCTGGTGTCAAGTCTGATTTTGGAAAAAAAAAAAAAAAAATCCAAAATCAGACAGAGTGTTGACACCAGAGAGGCTAAGACCGCATTGACTCAGTGCGGTATTCAGCCTCTCTGGTGTCAAGTCTGATTTTGGAAAAAAAAAAAAATCCAAAATCAGACAGAGTGTTGAGACCAGAGAGGCTAAGACCGCATTGACTCAGTGCGGTATTCAGCCTCTCTGGTGTCAAGTCTGATTTTTGAAAAAAAAAAAAATCCAAAATCAGACAGAGTGTTGAGACCAGAGAGGCTAAGACCGCATTGACTCAGTGCGGTATTCAGCCTCTCTGGTGTCAAGTCTGATTTTGGAAAAAAAAAAAAAATCCAAAATCAGACAGAGTGTCGACACCAGAGAGGCTAAGACCGCATTGACTCAGTGCGGTATTCAGCCTCTCTGGTGTCAAGTCTGATTTTGGAAAAAAAAAAAAAAAAAATCCAAAATCAGACAGAGTGTTGAGACCAGAGAGGCTAAGACCGCATTGACTCAGTGCGGTATTCAGCCTCTCTGGTGTCAAGTCTGATTTTGGAAAAAAAAAAAAAATCTAAAATCAGACAGAGTGTTGAGACCAGAGAGGCTAAGACCGCATTGACTCAGTGCGGTATTCAGCCTCTCTGGTGTCAAGTCTGATTTTGGAAAAAAAAAAAAAAAATCCAAAATCAGACAGTGTTGAGACCAGAGAGGGTAAGACCGCATTGACTCAGTGCGGTATTCAGACTCTCTGGTGTCAAGTCTGATTTTGGGAAAAAAAAAAAAAAAATCCAAAATCAGACAGAGTGTTGACACCAGAGAGGCTAAGACCGCATTGACTCAGTGCGGTATTCAGCCTCTCTGGTGTCAAGTCTGATTTTGGAAAAAAAAAAAAATCCAAAATCAGACAGAGTGTTGAGACCAGAGAGGCTAAGACCGCATTGACTCAGTGCGGTATTCAGCCTCTCTGGTGTCAAGTCTGATTTTGGAAAAAAAAAAAAATCCAAAATCAGACAGAGTGTTGAGACCAGAGAGGCTAAGACCGCATTGACTCAGTGCGGTATTCAGCCTCTCTGGTGTCAAGTCTGATTTTTGAAAAAAAAAAAAAAAATCCAAAATCAGACAGTGTTGAGACCAGAGAGGGTAAGACCGCATTGACTCAGTGCGGTATTCAGCCTCTCTGGTGTCAAGTCTGATTTTGGAAAAAAAAAAAAAAAAATCCAAAATCAGACAGAGTGTTGACACCAGAGAGGCTAAGACCGCATTGACTCAGTGCGGTATTCAGCCTCTCTGGTGTCAAGTCTGATTTTGGAAAAAAAAAAAAATCCAAAATCAGACAGAGTGTCGACACCAGAGAGGCTAAGACCGCATTGACTCAGTGCGGTATTCAGCCTCTCTGGTGTCAAGTCTGATTTTGGAAAAAAAAAAAAAATCTAAAATCAGACAGAGTGTTGAGACCCGAGAGGCTAAGACCGCATTGACTCAGTGCGGTATTCAGCCTCTCTGGTGTCAAGTCTGATTTTGGAAAAAAAAAAAAAATCCAAAATCAGACAGAGTGTCGACACCAGAGAGGCTAAGACCGCATTGACTCAGTGCGGTATTCAGCCTCTCTGGTGTCAAGTCTGATTTTGGAAAAAAAAAAAAAAAAAATCCAAAATCAGACAGAGTGTTGAGACCAGAGAGGCTAAGACCGCATTGACTCAGTGCGGTATTCAGCCTCTCTGGTGTCAAGTCTGATTTTGGAAAAAAAAAAAAAATCTAAAATCAGACAGAGTGTTGAGACCAGAGAGGCTAAGACCGCATTGACTCAGTGCGGTATTCAGCCTCTCTGGTGTCAAGTCTGATTTTGGAAAAAAATAAAATAAATCCAAAATCAGACAGTGTTGAGACCAGAGAGGGTAAGACCGCATTGACTCAGTGCGGTATTCAGCCTCTCTGGTGTCAAGTCTGATTTTGGAAAAAAAAAAAAAAAAATCCAAAATCAGACAGAGTGTTGACACCAGAGAGGCTAAGACCGCATTGACTCAGTGCGGTATTCAGCCTCTCTGGTGTCAAGTCTGATTTTGGAAAAAAAAAAAAAATCCAAAATCAGACAGAGTGTTGACACCAGAGAGGCTAAGACCGCATTGACTCAGTGCGGTATTCAGCCTCTCTGGTCTCAAGTCTGATTTTGGAAAAAAAAAAAAAAAAAAATCCAAAATCAGACAGAGTGTTGACACCAGAGAGGCTAAGACCGCATTGACTCAGTGCGGTATTCAGCCTCTCTGGTGTCAAGTCTGATTTTGGAAAAAAAAAAAAATCCAAAATCAGACAGAGTGTCGACACCAGAGAGGCTAAGACCGCATTGACTCAGTGCGGTATTCAGCCTCTCTGGTGTCAAGTCTGATTTTTGAAAAAAAAAAAAAAAAATCCAAAATCAGACAGAGTGTTGAGACCAGAGAGGCTAAGACCGCATTGACTCAGTGCGGTATTCAGCCTCTCTGGTGTCAAGTCTGATTTTGGAAAAAAAAAAAAAATCTAAAATCAGACAGAGTGTTGAGACCAGAGAGGCTAAGACCGCATTGACTCAGTGCGGTATTCAGCCTCTCTGGTGTCAAGTCTGATTTTGGAAAAAAAAAAAAAATCCAAAATCAGACAGAGTGTCGACACCAGAGAGGCTAAGACCGCATTGACTCAGTGCGGTATTCAGCCTCTCTGGTGTCAAGTCTGATTTTGGAAAAAAAAAAAAAAAAAATCCAAAATCAGACAGAGTGTTGAGACCAGAGAGGCTAAGACCGCATTGACTCAGTGCGGTATTCAGCCTCTCTGGTGTCAAGTCTGATTTTGGAAAAAAAAAAAAAATCTAAAATCAGACAGAGTGTTGAGACCAGAGAGGCTAAGACCGCATTGACTCAGTGCGGTATTCAGCCTCTCTGGTGTCAAGTCTGATTTTGGAAAAAAATAAAATAAATCCAAAATCAGACAGTGTTGAGACCAGAGAGGGTAAGACCGCATTGACTCAGTGCGGTATTCAGCCTCTCTGGTGTCAAGTCTGATTTTGGAAAAAAAAAAAAAAAAATCCAAAATCAGACAGAGTGTTGACACCAGAGAGGCTAAGACCGCATTGACTCAGTGCGGTATTCAGCCTCTCTGGTGTCAAGTCTGATTTTGGAAAAAAAAAAAAAATCCAAAATCAGACAGAGTGTTGACACCAGAGAGGCTAAGACCGCATTGACTCAGTGCGGTATTCAGCCTCTCTGGTCTCAAGTCTGATTTTGGAAAAAAAAAAAAAAAAAAAATCCAAAATCAGACAGAGTGTTGAGACCAGAGAGGCTAAGACTGCATTGACTCAGTGCGGTATTCAGCCTCTCTGGTGTCAAGTCTGATTTTGGAAAAAAAAAAAAAAAAATCCAAAATCAGACAGAGTGTTGAGACCAGAGAGGCTAAGACCGCATTGACTCAGTGCGGTATTCAGCCTCTCTGGTGTCAAGTCTGATTTTGGAAAAAAAAAAAAATCCAAAATCAGACAGAGTGTTGAGACCAGAGAGGCTAAGACCGCATTGACTCAGTGCGGTATTCAGCCTCTCTGGTGTCAAGTCTGATTTTGGAAAAAAAATAAAAAAAAATCCAAAATCAGACAGAGTGTTGAGACCAGAGAGGCTAAGACCGCATTGACTCAGTGCGGTATTCAGCCTCTCTGGTGTCAAGTCTGATTTTGGAAAAAAAAAAAAAATCTAAAATCAGACAGAGTGTTGAGACCAGAGAGGCTAAGACCGCATTGACTCAGTGCGGTATTCAGCCTCTCTGGTGTCAAGTCTGATTTTGGAAAAAAATAAAATAAATCCAAAATCAGACAGTGTTGAGACCAGAGAGGGTAAGACCGCATTGACTCAGTGCGGTATTCAGCCTCTCTGGTGTCAAGTCTGATTTTGGAAAAAAAAAAAAAAAAATCCAAAATCAGACAGAGTGTTGACACCAGAGAGGCTAAGACCGCATTGACTCAGTGCGGTATTCAGCCTCTCTGGTGTCAAGTCTGATTTTGGAAAAAAAAAAAAAATCCAAAATCAGACAGAGTGTTGACACCAGAGAGGCTAAGACCGCATTGACTCAGTGCGGTATTCAGCCTCTCTGGTGTCAAGTCTGATTTTGGAAAAAAAAAAAAAATCCAAAATCAGACAGAGTGTTGAGACCAGAGAGGCTAAGACCGCATTGACTCAGTGCGGTATTCAGCCTCTCTGGTGTCAAGTCTGATTTTGGAAAAAAAAAAAAAATCCAAAATCAGACAGAGTGTTGAGACCAGAGAGGCTAAGAGCGCATTGACTCAGTGCGGTATTCAGCCTCTCTGGTGTCAAGTCTGATTTTGGAAAAAAAAAAAAAAAAAAATCCAAAATCAGACAGAGTGTTGAGACCAGAGAGGCTAAGACCGCATTGACTCAGTGCGGTATTCAGCCTCTCTGGTGTCAAGTCTGATTTTGGAAAAAAAAAAAAAAAAAATCCAAAATCAGACAGAGTGTTGACACCAGAGAGGCTAAGACCGCATTGACTCAGTGCGGTATTCAGCCTCTCTGGTGTCAAGTCTGATTTTGGAAAAAAAAAAAGACCAGAGAGGCTAAGACCGCATTGACTCAGTGCGGTATTCAGCCTCTCTGGTGTCAAGTCTGATTTTGGAAAAAAAAAAAAAAAAAAATCCAAAATCAGACAGAGTGTTGAGACCAGAGAGGCTAAGACCGCATTGACTCAGTGCGGTATTCAGCCTCTCTGGTGTCAAGTCTGATTTTGGAAAAAAAAAAAAATCCAAAATCAGACAGAGTGTTGAGACCAGAGAGGCTAAGACCGCATTGACTCAGTGCGGTATTCAGCCTCTCTGGTGTCAAGTCTGATTTTGGAAAAAAAAAAAAAATCCAAAATCAGACAGAGTGTTGAGACCAGAGAGGCTAAGAGCGCATTGACTCAGTGCGGTATTCAGCCTCTCTGGTGTCAAGTCTGATTTTGGAAAAAAAAAAAAAATCTAAAATCAGACAGAGTGTTGAGACCAGAGAGGCTAAGACCGCATTGACTCAGTGCGGTATTCAGCCTCTCTGGTGTCAAGTCTGATTTTGGAAAAAAAAAAAAAATCTAAAATCAGACAGAGTGTTGAGACCAGAGAGGCTAAGACCGCATTGACTCAGTGCGGTATTCAGCCTCTCTGGTGTCAAGTCTGATTTTGGAAAAAAAAAAAAAATCCAAAATCAGACAGAGTGTCGACACCAGAGAGGCTAAGACCGCATTGACTCAGTGCGGTATTCAGCCTCTCTGGTGTCAAGTCTGATTTTGGAAAAAAAAAAAAAAAAAATCCAAAATCAGACAGAGTGTTGAGACCAGAGAGGCTAAGACCGCATTGACTCAGTGCGGTATTCAGCCTCTCTGGTGTCAAGTCTGATTTTGGAAAAAAAAAAAAAATCTAAAATCAGACAGAGTGTTGAGACCAGAGAGGCTAAGACCGCATTGACTCAGTGCGGTATTCAGCCTCTCTGGTGTCAAGTCTGATTTTGGAAAAAAATAAAATAAATCCAAAATCAGACAGTGTTGAGACCAGAGAGGGTAAGACCGCATTGACTCAGTGCGGTATTCAGCCTCTCTGGTGTCAAGTCTGATTTTGGAAAAAAAAAAAAAAAAATCCAAAATCAGACAGAGTGTTGACACCAGAGAGGCTAAGACCGCATTGACTCAGTGCGGTATTCAGCCTCTCTGGTGTCAAGTCTGATTTTGGAAAAAAAAAAAAAATCCAAAATCAGACAGAGTGTTGACACCAGAGAGGCTAAGACCGCATTGACTCAGTGCGGTATTCAGCCTCTCTGGTCTCAAGTCTGATTTTGGAAAAAAAAAAAAAAAAAAAATCCAAAATCAGACAGAGTGTTGAGACCAGAGAGGCTAAGACTGCATTGACTCAGTGCGGTATTCAGCCTCTCTGGTGTCAAGTCTGATTTTGGAAAAAAAAAAAAAAAATCCAAAATCAGACAGAGTGTTGAGACCAGAGAGGCTAAGACCGCATTGACTCAGTGCGGTATTCAGCCTCTCTGGTGTCAAGTCTGATTTTGGAAAAAAAAAAAAATCCAAAATCAGACAGAGTGTTGAGACCAGAGAGGCTAAGACCGCATTGACTCAGTGCGGTATTCAGCCTCTCTGGTGTCAAGTCTGATTTTGGAAAAAAAAAAAAAAAAAATCCAAAATCAGACAGAGTGTTGAGACCAGAGAGGCTAAGACCGCATTGACTCAGTGCGGTATTCAGCCTCTCTGGTGTCAAGTCTGATTTTGGAAAAAAAAAAAAAATCTAAAATCAGACAGAGTGTTGAGACCAGAGAGGCTAAGACCGCATTGACTCAGTGCGGTATTCAGCCTCTCTGGTGTCAAGTCTGATTTTGGAAAAAAATAAAATAAATCCAAAATCAGACAGTGTTGAGACCAGAGAGGGTAAGACCGCATTGACTCAGTGCGGTATTCAGCCTCTCTGGTGTCAAGTCTGATTTTGGAAAAAAAAAAAAAAAAATCCAAAATCAGACAGAGTGTTGACACCAGAGAGGCTAAGACCGCATT
Source organism: Poromitra crassiceps (assembly GCF_964638095.1). Taxonomy (NCBI): domain Eukaryota; kingdom Metazoa; phylum Chordata; class Actinopteri; order Beryciformes; family Melamphaidae; genus Poromitra; species Poromitra crassiceps. Next base: position 78,852 of record NW_028152065.1, read on the forward strand.
GACTCAGTGCGGTATTCAGCCTCTCTGGTGTCAAGTCTGATTTTGGAAAAAAAAAAAAAATCCAAAATCAGACAGAGTGTTGACACCAGAGAGGCTAAGACCGCATTGACTCAGTGCGGTATTCAGCCTCTCTGGTCTCAAGTCTGATTTTGGAAAAAAAAAAAAAAAAAAAATCCAAAATCAGACAGAGTGTTGAGACCAGAGAGGCTAAGACTGCATTGACTCAGTGCGGTATTCAGCCTCTCTGGTGTCAAGTCTGATTTTGGAAAAAAAAAAAAAAAAATCCAAAATCAGACAGAGTGTTGAGACCAGAGAGGCTAAGACCGCATTGACTCAGTGCGGTATTCAGCCTCTCTGGTGTCAAGTCTGATTTTGGAAAAAAAAAAAAATCCAAAATCAGACAGAGTGTTGAGACCAGAGAGGCTAAGACCGCATTGACTCAGTGCGGTATTCAGCCTCTCTGGTGTCAAGTCTGATTTTGGAAAAAAAAAAAAAATCCAAAATCAGACAGAGTGTTGAGACCAGAGAGGCTAAGAGCGCATTGACTCAGTGCGGTATTCAGCCTCTCTGGTGTCAAGTCTGATTTTGGAAAAAAAAAAAAAAAAAAAATCCAAAATCAGACAGAGTGTTGAGACCAGAGAGGCTAAGACCGCATTGACTCAGTGCGGTATTCAGCCTCTCTGGTGTCAAGTCTGATTTTGGAAAAAAAAAAAAAAAAAATCCAAAATCAGACAGAGTGTTGACACCAGAGAGGCTAAGACCGCATTGACTCAGTGCGGTATTCAGCCTCTCTGGTGTCAAGTCTGATTTTGGAAAAAAAAAAAGACCAGAGAGGCTAAGACCGCATTGACTCAGTGCGGTATTCAGCCTCTCTGGTGTCAAGTCTGATTTTGGAAAAAAAAAAAAAAAAAATCCAAAATCAGACAGAGTGTTGAGACCAGAGAGGCTAAGACCGCATTGACTCAGTGCGGTATTCAGCCTCTCTGGTGTCAAGTCTGATTTTGGAAAAAAAAAAAAATCCAAAATCAGACAGAGTGTTGAGACCAGAGAGGCTAAGACCGCATTGACTCAGTGCGGTATTCAGCCTCTCTGGTGTCAAGTCTGATTTTGGAAAAAAAAAAAAAATCCAAAATCAGACAGAGTGTTGAGACCAGAGAGGCTAAGAGCGCATTGACTCAGTGCGGTATTCAGCCTCTCTGGTGTCAAGTCTGATTTTGGAAAAAAAAAAAAAAAAAAAATCCAAAATCAGACAGAGTGTTGAGACCAGAGAGGCTAAGACCGCATTGACTCAGTGCGGTATTCAGCCTCTCTGGTGTCAAGTCTGATTTTGGAAAAAAAAAAAAAAAAATCCAAAATCAGACAGAGTGTTGACACCAGAGAGGCTAAGACCGCATTGACTCAGTGCGGTATTCAGCCTCTCTGGTGTCAAGTCTGATTTTGGAAAAAAAAAAAGACCAGAGAGGCTAAGACCGCATTGACTCAGTGCGGTATTCAGCCTCTCTGGTGTCAAGTCTGATTTTGGAAAAAAAAAAAAAAAATCCAAAATCAGACAGAGTGTTGAGACCAGAGAGGCTAAGAGCGCATTGACTCAGTGCGGTATGCAGCCTCTCTGGTGTCAAGTCTGATTTTGGAAAAAAAAAAAAAAAAAATCCAAAATCAGACAGAGTGTTGAGACCAGAGAGGCTAAGACCGCATTGACTCAGTGCGGTATTCAGCCTCTCTGGTGTCAAGTCTGATTTTGGAAAAAAAAAAAAAAAATCCAAAATCAGACAGTGTTGAGACCAGAGAGGGTAAGACCGCATTGACTCAGTGCGGTATTCAGCCTCTCTGGTGTCAAGTCTGATTTTGGAAAAAAAAAAAAAAAAATCCAAAATCAGACAGAGTGTTGACACCAGAGAGGCTAAGACCGCATTGACTCAGTGCGGTATTCAGCCTCTCTGGTGTCAAGTCTGATTTTGGAAAAAAAAAAAAAATCCAAAATCAGACAGAGTGTTGACACCAGAGAGGCTAAGACCGCATTGACTCAGTGCGGTATTCAGCCTCTCTGGTCTCAAGTCTGATTTTGGAAAAAAAAAAAAAAAAAAAATCCAAAATCAGACAGAGTGTTGAGACCAGAGAGGCTAAGAGCGCATTGACTCAGTGCGGTATGCAGCCTCTCTGGTGTCAAGTCTGATTTTGGAAAAAAAAAAAAAAAAAAAATCCAAAATCAGACAGAGTGTTGAGACCAGAGAGGCTAAGACCGCATTGACTCAGTGCGGTATTCAGCCTCTCTGGTGTCAAGTCTGATTTTGGAAAAAAAAAAAAAAAAAATCCAAAATCAGACAGAGTGTTGAGACCAGAGAGGCTAAGACCGCATTGACTCAGTGCGGTATTCAGCCTCTCTGGTGTCAAGTCTGATTTTGGAAAAAAAAAAAAATCCAAAATCAGACAGAGTGTTGAGACCAGAGAGGCTAAGACCGCATTGACTCAGTGCGGTATTCAGCCTCTCTGGTGTCAAGTCTGATTTTGGAAAAAAAAAAAAAATCCAAAATCAGACAGAGTGTTGAGACCAGAGAGGCTAAGAGCGCATTGACTCAGTGCGGTATTCAGCCTCTCTGGTGTCAAGTCTGATTTTGGAAAAAAAAAAAAAAAAAAAATCCAAAATCAGACAGAGTGTTGAGACCAGAGAGGCTAAGACCGCATTGACTCAGTGCGGTATTCAGCCTCTCTGGTGTCAAGTCTGATTTTGGAAAAAAAAAAAAAAAAAATCCAAAATCAGACAGAGTGTTGACACCAGAGAGGCTAAGACCGCATTGACTCAGTGCGGTATTCAGCCTCTCTGGTGTCAAGTCTGATTTTGGAAAAAAAAAAAAAGACCAGAGAGGCTAAGACCGCATTGACTCAGTGCGGTATTCAGCCTCTCTGGTGTCAAGTCTGATTTTGGAAAAAAAAAAAAAAAAAAAAATCCAAAATCAGACAGAGTGTTGAGACCAGAGAGGCTAAGACCGCATTGACTCAGTGCGGTATTCAGCCTCTCTGGTGTCAAGTCTGATTTTGGAAAAAAAAAAAAAAAATCCAAAATCAGACAGAGTGTTGACACCAGAGAGGCTAAGACCGCATTGACTCAGTGCGGTATTCAGCCTCTCTGGTGTCAAGTCTGATTTTGAAAAAAAAAAAAAAAAATCCAAAATCAGACAGAGTGTTGACACCAGAGAGGCTAAGACCGCATTGACTCAGTGCGGTATTCAGCCTCTCTGGTGTCAAGTCTGATTTTGGAAAAAAAAAAAAAAAAACCAAAATCAGACAGAGTGTTGACACCAGAGAGGCTAAGACCGCATTGACTCAGTGCGGTATTCAGCCTCTCTGGTGTCAAGTCTGATTTTGGAAAAAAAAAAAAAAAATCCAAAATCAGACAGAGTGTTGACACCAGAGAGGCTAAGACAGCATTGACTCAGTGCGGTATTCAGCCTCTCTGGTGTCAAGTCTGATTTTGGAAAAAAAAAAAAAATCCAAAATCAGAAAGAGTGTTGAGACCAGAGAGGCTAAGAGCGCATTGACTCAGTGCGGTATGCAGCCTCTCTGGTGTCAAGTCTGATTTTGGAAAAAAAAAAAAAAAAAATCCAAAATCAGACAGAGTGTTGAGACCAGAGAGGCTAAGACCGCATTGACTCAGTGCGGTATTCAGCCTCTCTGGTGTCAAGTCTGATTTTGGAAAAAAAAAAAAAATCCAAAATCAGACAGAGTGTTGACACCAGAGAGGCTAAGACCGCATTGACTCAGTGCGGTATTCAGCCTCTCTGGTCTCAAGTCTGATTTTGGAAAAAAAAAAAAAAAAAAATCCAAAATCAGACAGAGTGTTGAGACCAGAGAGGCTAAGACCGCATTGACTCAGTGCGGTATTCAGCCTCTCTGGTGTCAAGTCTGATTTTGGAAAAAAAAAAATCCAAAATCAGACAGAGTGTTGACACCAGAGAGGCTAAGACCGCATTGACTCAGTGCGGTATTCAGCCTCTCTGGTGTCAAGTCTGATTTTGGAAAAAAAAAAAGACCAGAGAGGCTAAGACCGCATTGACTCAGTGCGGTATTCAGCCTCTCTGGTGTCAAGTCTGATTTTGGAAAAAAAAAAAAAAAAAAATCCAAAATCAGACAGAGTGTTGAGACCAGAGAGGCTAAGACCGCATTGACTCAGTGCGGTATTCAGCCTCTCTGGTGTCAAGTCTGATTTTGGAAAAAAAAAAAAAAAATCCAAAATCAGACAGAGTGTTGACACCAGAGAGGCTAAGACCGCATTGACTCAGTGCGGTATTCAGCCTCTCTGGTGTCAAGTCTGATTTTGGAAAAAAAAAAAAAAAATCCAAAATCAGACAGAGTGTTGACACCAGAGAGGCTAAGACCGCATTGACTCAGTGCGGTATTCAGCCTCTCTGGTGTCAAGTCTGATTTTGGAAAAAAAAAAAAAAAATCCAAAATCAGACAGAGTGTTGACACCAGAGAGGCTAAGACCGCATTGACTCAGTGCGGTATTCAGCCTCTCTGGTGTCAAGTCTGATTTTGGAAAAAAAAAAAAAATCCAAAATCAGACAGTGTTGAGACCAGAGAGGCTAAGACCGCATTGACTCAGTGCGGTATTCAGCCTCTCTGGTGTCAAGTCTGATTTTGGAAAAAAAAAAAAAAAAAAATCCAAAATCCAAAATCAGACAGAGTGTTGAGACCAGAGAGGCTAAGACCGCATTGACTCAGTGCGGTATTCAGCCTCTCTGGTGTCAAGTCTGATTTTGGAAAAAAAAAAAAAAAAATCCAAAATCAGACAGAGTGTTGAGACCAGAGAGGCTAAGACCGCATTGACTCAGTGCGGTATTCAGCCTCTCTGGTGTCAAGTCTGATTTTGGAAAAAAAAAAAAAAATCCAAAATCAGACAGAGTGTTGACACCAGAGAGGCTAAGACCGCATTGACTCAGTGCGGTATTCAGCCTTTCTGGTGTCAAGTCTGATTTTGGAAAAAAAAAAAAAAATCCAAAATCAGACAGAGTGTTGAGACCAGAGAGGCTAAGAGCGCATTGACTCAGTGCGGTATGCAGCCTCTCTGGTGTCAAGTCTGATTTTGGAAAAAAAAAAAAAAAAATCCAAAATCAGACAGAGTGTTGAGACCAGAGAGGCTAAGACCGCATTGACTCAGTGCGGTATTCAGCCTCTCTGGTGTCAAGTCTGATTTTGGAAAAAAAAAAAAAAAAAATCCAAAATCAGACAGAGTGTTGAGACCAGAGAGGCTAAGACCGCATTGACTCAGTGCGGTATTCAGCCTCTCTGGTGTCAAGTCTGATTTTGGAAAAAAAAAAATCCAAAATCAGACAGAGTGTTGACACCAGAGAGGCTAAGACCGCATTGACTCAGTGCGGTATTCAGCCTCTCTGGTGTCAAGTCTGATTTTGGAAAAAAAAAAAAAAAATCCAAAATCAGACAGAGTGTTGAGACCAGAGAGGCTAAGAGCGCATTGACTCAGTGCGGTATGCAGCCTCTCTGGTGTCAAGTCTGATTTTGGAAAAAAAAAAAAAAAAATCCAAAATCAGACAGAGTGTTGAGACCAGAGAGGCTAAGAGTGCATTGACTCAGTGCGGTATTCAGCCTCTCTGGTGTCAAGTCTGATTTTGGAAAAAAAAAAAAAATCCAAAATCAGACACAGTGTTGACACCAGAGAGGCTAAGACCGCATTGACTCAGTGCGGTATTCAGCCTCTCTGGTGTCAAGTCTGATTTTGGAAAAAAAAAAAAAATCAAAAATCAGACAGTGTTGAGACCAGAGAGGCTAAGACCGCATTGACTCAGTGCGGTATTCAGCCTCTCTGGTGTCAAGTCTGATTTTGGAAAAAAAAAAAAAAAAAAAAATCCAAAATCAGACAGAGTGTTGAGACCAGAGAGGCTAAGACCGCATTGACTCAGTGCGGTATTCAGCCTCTCTGGTGTCAAGTCTGATTTTGGAAAAAAAAAAAAAAAAATCCAAAATCAGACAGAGTGTTGACACCAGAGAGGCTAAGACCGCATTGACTCAGTGCGGTATTCAGCCTCTCTGGTGTCAAGTCTGATTTTGGAAAAAAAAAAAAAAAATCCAAAATCAGACAGAGTGTTGACACCAGAGAGGCTAAGACCGCATTGACTCAGTGCGGTATTCAGCCTCTCTGGTGTCAAGTCTGATTTTGGAAAAAAAAAAAAAAAATCCAAAATCAGACAGAGTGTTGACACCAGAGAGGCTAAGACCGCATTGACTCAGTGCGGTATTCAGCCTCTCTGGTGTCAAGTCTGATTTTGGAAAAAAAAAAAAAAATCCAAAATCAGACAGAGTGTTGACACCAGAGAGCCTAAGACCGCATTGACTCAGTGCGGTATTCAGCCTCTCTGGTGTCAAGTCTGATTTTGGAAAAAAAAAAAAAAAATCCAAAATCAGACAGAGTGTTGACACCAGAGAGGCTAAGACCGCATTGACTCAGTGCGGTATTCAGCCTCTCTGGTGTCAAGTCTGATTTTGGAAAAAAAAAAAAAAATCCAAAATCAGAAAGAGTGTTGAGACCAGAGAGGCTAAGAGCGCATTGACTCAGTGCGGTATGCAGCCTCTCTGGTGTCAAGTCTGATTTTGGAAAAAAAAAAAAAAAAAATCCAAAATCAGACAGAGTGTTGAGACCAGAGAGGCTAAGACCGCATTGACTCAGTGCGGTATTCAGCCTCTCTGGTGTCAAGTCTGATTTTGGAAAAAAAAAAAAAAAAATCCAAAATCAGACAGAGTGTTGACACCAGAGAGGCTAAGACCGCATTGACTCAGTGCGGTATTCAGCCTCTCTGGTGTCAAGTCTGATTTTGGAAAAAAAAAAAAAAAATCCAAAATCAGACAGAGTGTTGACACCAGAGAGGCTAAGACCGCATTGACTCAGTGCGGTATTCAGCCTCTCTGGTGTCAAGTCTGATTTTGGAAAAAAAAAAAAAAAATCCAAAATCAGACAGAGTGTTGACACCAGAGAGGCTAAGACCGCATTGACTCAGTGCGGTATTCAGCCTCTCTGGTGTCAAGTCTGATTTTGGAAAAAAAAAAAAAAATCCAAAATCAGACAGAGTGTTGACACCAGAGAGCCTAAGACCGCATTGACTCAGTGCGGTATTCAGCCTCTCTGGTGTCAAGTCTGATTTTGGAAAAAAAAAAAAAAAATCCAAAATCAGACAGAGTGTTGACACCAGAGAGGCTAAGACCGCATTGACTCAGTGCGGTATTCAGCCTCTCTGGTGTCAAGTCTGATTTTGGAAAAAAAAAAAAAAATCCAAAATCAGAAAGAGTGTTGAGACCAGAGAGGCTAAGAGCGCATTGACTCAGTGCGGTATGCAGCCTCTCTGGTGTCAAGTCTGATTTTTGAAAAAAAAAAAAAAAAAAAATCCAAAATCAGACAGAGTGTTGAGACCAGAGAGGCTAAGACCGCATTGACTCAGTGCGGTATTCAGCCTCTCTGGTGTCAAGTCTGATTTTGGAAAAAAAAAAAAAATCCAAAATCAGACAGAGTGTTGACACCAGAGAGGCTAAGACCGCATTGACTCAGTGCGGTATTCAGCCTCTCTGGTCTCAAGTCTGATTTTGGAAAAAAAAAAAAAAAAAAAATCCAAAATCAGACAGAGTGTTGAGACCAGAGAGGCTAAGACCGCATTGACTCAGTGCGGTATTCAGCCTCTCTGGTGTCAAGTCTGATTTTGGAAAAAAAAAAAAAATCCAAAATCAGACAGAGTGTTGACACCAGAGAGGCTAAGACTGCATTGACTCAGTGCGGTATTCAGCCTCTCTGGTCTCAAGTCTGATTTTGGAAAAAAAAAAAAAAAAAAATCCAAAATCAGACAGAGTGTTGACACCAGAGAGGCTAAGAGCGCATTGACTCAGTGCGGTATGCAGCCTCTCTGGTGTCAAGTCTGATTTTGGAAAAAAAAAAAAAAAAAATCCAAAATCAGACAGAGTGTTGACACCAGAGAGGCTAAGACCGCATTGACTCAGTGCGGTATTCAGCCTCTCTGGTGTCAAGTCTGATTTTGGAAAAAAAAAAAAAAATCCAAAATCAGACAGAGTGTTGACACCAGAGAGGCTAAGACCGCATTGACTCAGTGCGGTATTCAGCCTCTCTGGTGTCAAGTCTGATTTTGGAAAAAAAAAAAAAAATCCAAAATCAGACAGAGTGTTGACACCAGAGAGGCTAAGACCGCATTGACTCAGTGCGGTATTCAGCCTCTCTGGTGTCAAGTCTGATTTTGGAAAAAAAAAAAAAAAATCCAAAATCAGACAGAGTGTTGAGACCAGAGAGGCTAAGAGCGCATTGACTCAGTGCGGTATGCAGCCTCTCTGGTGTCAAGTCTGATTTTGGAAAAAAAAAAAAAAAAAATCCAAAATCAGACAGAGTGTTGAGACCAGAGAGGCTAAGACCGCATTGACTCAGTGCGGTATTCAGCCTCTCTGGTGTCAAGTCTGATTTTGGAAAAAAAAAAAAAAAATCCAAAATCAGACAGTGTTGAGACCAGAGAGGGTAAGACCGCATTGACTCAGTGCGGTATTCAGCCTCTCTGGTGTCAAGTCTGATTTTGGAAAAAAAAAAAAAAAAATCCAAAATCAGACAGAGTGTTGACACCAGAGAGGCTAAGACCGCATTGACTCAGTGCGGTATTCAGCCTCTCTGGTGTCAAGTCTGATTTTGGAAAAAAAAAAAAATCCAAAATCAGACAGAGTGTTGACACCAGAGAGGCTAAGACCGCATTGACTCAGTGCGGTATTCAGCCTCTCTGGTCTCAAGTCTGATTTTGGAAAAAAAAAAAAAAAAAAATCCAAAATCAGACAGAGTGTTGAGACCAGAGAGGCTAAGAGCGCATTGACTCAGTGCGGTATGCAGCCTCTCTGGTGTCAAGTCTGATTTTGGAAAAAAAAAAAAAAAAAAAATCCAAAATCAGACAGAGTGTTGAGACCAGAGAGGCTAAGACCGCATTGACTCAGTGCGGTATTCAGCCTCTCTGGTGTCAAGTCTGATTTTGGAAAAAAAAAAAAAAAAAATCCAAAATCAGACAGAGTGTTGAGACCAGAGAGGCTAAGACCGCATTGACTCAGTGCGGTATTCAGCCTCTCTGGTGTCAAGTCTGATTTTGGAAAAAAAAAAAAATCCAAAATCAGACAGAGTGTTGAGACCAGAGAGGCTAAGACCGCATTGACTCAGTGCGGTATTCAGCCTCTCTGGTGTCAAGTCTGATTTTGGAAAAAAAAAAAAAATCCAAAATCAGACAGAGTGTTGAGACCAGAGAGGCTAAGAGCGCATTGACTCAGTGCGGTATTCAGCCTCTCTGGTGTCAAGTCTGATTTTGGAAAAAAAAAAAAAAAAAAATCCAAAATCAGACAGAGTGTTGAGACCAGAGAGGCTAAGACCGCATTGACTCAGTGCGGTATTCAGCCTCTCTGGTGTCAAGTCTGATTTTGGAAAAAAAAAAAAAAAATCCAAAATCAGACAGAGTGTTGACACCAGAGAGGCTAAGACCGCATTGACTCAGTGCGGTATTCAGCCTCTCTGGTGTCAAGTCTGATTTTGAAAAAAAAAAAAAAAAATCCAAAATCAGACAGAGTGTTGACACCAGAGAGGCTAAGACCGCATTGACTCAGTGCGGTATTCAGCCTCTCTGGTGTCAAGTCTGATTTTGGAAAAAAAAAAAAGACCAGAGAGGCTAAGACCGCATTGACTCAGTGCGGTATTCAGCCTCTCTGGTGTCAAGTCTGATTTTGGAAAAAAAAAAAAAAAAAAAAATCCAAAATCAGACAGAGTGTTGAGACCAGAGAGGCTAAGACCGCATTGACTCAGTGCGGTATTCAGCCTCTCTGGTGTCAAGTCTGATTTTGGAAAAAAAAAAAAAAAATCCAAAATCAGACAGAGTGTTGACACCAGAGAGGCTAAGACCGCATTGACTCAGTGCGGTATTCAGCCTCTCTGGTGTCAAGTCTGATTTTGAAAAAAAAAAAAAAAAATCCAAAATCAGACAGAGTGTTGACACCAGAGAGGCTAAGACCGCATTGACTCAGTGCGGTATTCAGCCTCTCTGGTGTCAAGTCTGATTTTGGAAAAAAAAAAAAAAATCCAAAATCAGACAGAGTGTTGACACCAGAGAGGCTAAGACCGCATTGACTCAGTGCGGTATTCAGCCTCTCTGGTGTCAAGTCTGATTTTGGAAAAAAAAAAAAAAAATCCAAAATCAGACAGAGTGTTGACACCAGAGAGGCTAAGACCGCATTGACTCAGTGCGGTATTCAGCCTCTCTGGTGTCAAGTCTGATTTTGGAAAAAAAAAAAAAAATCCAAAATCAGAAAGAGTGTTGAGACCAGAGAGGCTAAGAGCGCATTGACTCAGTGCGGTATGCAGCCTCTCTGGTGTCAAGTCTGATTTTGGAAAAAAAAAAAAAAAAAATCCAAAATCAGACAGAGTGTTGAGACCAGAGAGGCTAAGACCGCATTGACTCAGTGCGGTATTCAGCCTCTCTGGTGTCAAGTCTGATTTTGGAAAAAAAAAAAAAATCCAAAATCAGACAGAGTGTTGACACCAGAGAGGCTAAGACCGCATTGACTCAGTGCGGTATTCAGCCTCTCTGGTCTCAAGTCTGATTTTGGAAAAAAAAAAAAAAAAAAATCCAAAATCAGACAGAGTGTTGAGACCAGAGAGGCTAAGACCGCATTGACTCAGTGCGGTATTCAGCCTCTCTGGTGTCAAGTCTGATTTTGGAAAAAAAAAAAAATCCAAAATCAGACAGAGTGTTGACACCAGAGAGGCTAAGACTGCATTGACTCAGTGCGGTATTCAGCCTCTCTGGTCTCAAGTCTGATTTTGGAAAAAAAAAAAAAAAAAAAATCCAAAATCAGACAGAGTGTTGACACCAGAGAGGCTAAGAGCGCATTGACTCAGTGCGGTATGCAGCCTCTCTGGTGTCAAGTCTGATTTTGGAAAAAAAAAAAAAAAAAATCCAAAATCAGACAGAGTGTTGACACCAGAGAGGCTAAGACCGCATTGACTCAGTGCGGTATTCAGCCTCTCTGGTGTCAAGTCTGATTTTGGAAAAAAAATCCAAAATCCAAAATCAGACAGAGTGTTGACACCAGAGAGGCTAAGACCGCATTGACTCAGTGCGGTATTCAGCCTCTCTGGTGTCAAGTCTGATTTTGGAAAAAAAAAAAAAAATCCAAAATCAGACAGAGTGTTGACACCAGAGAGGCTAAGACCGCATTGACTCAGTGCGGTATTCAGCCTCTCTGGTGTCAAGTCTGATTTTGGAAAAAAAAAAAAAAAATCCAAAATCAGACAGAGTGTTGAGACCAGAGAGGCTAAGAGCGCATTGACTCAGTGCGGTATGCAGCCTCTCTGGTGTCAAGTCTGATTTTGGAAAAAAAAAAAAAAAAAATCCAAAATCAGACAGAGTGTTGAGACCAGAGAGGCTAAGACCGCATTGACTCAGTGCGGTATTCAGCCTCTCTGGTGTCAAGTCTGATTTTGGAAAAAAAAAAAAAAAATCCAAAATCAGACAGTGTTGAGACCAGAGAGGGTAAGACCGCATTGACTCAGTGCGGTATTCAGCCTCTCTGGTGTCAAGTCTGATTTTGGAAAAAAAAAAAAAAAAATCCAAAATCAGACAGAGTGTTGACACCAGAGAGGCTAAGACCGCATTGACTCAGTGCGGTATTCAGCCTCTCTGGTGTCAAGTCTGATTTTGGAAAAAAAAAAAAAATCCAAAATCAGACAGAGTGTTGACACCAGAGAGGCTAAGACCGCATTGACTCAGTGCGGTATTCAGCCTCTCTGGTCTCAAGTCTGATTTTGGAAAAAAAAAAAAAAAAAAAATCCTAAATCAGACAGAGTGTTGAGACCAGAGAGGCTAAGAGCGCATTGACTCAGTGCGGTATGCAGCCTCTCTGGTGTCAAGTCTGATTTTGGAAAAAAAAAAAAAAAAAAAATCCAAAATCAGACAGAGTGTTGAGACCAGAGAGGCTAAGACCGCATTGACTCAGTGCGGTATTCAGCCTCTCTGGTGTCAAGTCTGATTTTGGAAAAAAAAAAAAAAAAAATCCAAAATCAGACAGAGTGTTGAGACCAGAGAGGCTAAGACCGCATTGACTCAGTGCGGTATTCAGCCTCTCTGGTGTCAAGTCTGATTTTGGAAAAAAAAAAAAAATCCAAAATCAGACAGAGTGTTGAGACCAGAGAGGCTAAGACCGCATTGACTCAGTGCGGTATTCAGCCTCTCTGGTGTCAAGTCTGATTTTGGAAAAAAAAAAAAAATCCAAAATCAGACAGAGTGTTGAGACCAGAGAGGCTAAGAGCGCATTGACTCAGTGCGGTATTCAGCCTCTCTGGTGTCAAGTCTGATTTTGGGAAAAAAAAAAAAAAAAAAATCCAAAATCAGACAGAGTGTTGAGACCAGAGAGGCTAAGACCGCATTGACTCAGTGCGGTATTCAGCCTCTCTGGTGTCAAGTCTGATTTTGGAAAAAAAAAAAAAAAAAATCCAAAATCAGACAGAGTGTTGACACCAGAGAGGCTAAGACCGCATTGACTCAGTGCGGTATTCAGCCTCTCTGGTGTCAAGTCTGATTTTGGAAAAAAAAAAAAGACCAGAGAGGCTAAGACCGCATTGACTCAGTGCGGTATTCAGCCTCTCTGGTGTCAAGTCTGATTTTGGAAAAAAAAAAAAAAAAGAAAATCCAAAATCAGACAGAGTGTTGAGACCAGAGAGGCTAAGACCGCATTGACTCAGTGCGGTATTCAGCCTCTCTGGTGTCAAGTCTGATTTTGGAAAAAAAAAAAAAAAATCCAAAATCAGACAGAGTGTTGACACCAGAGAGGCTAAGACCGCATTGACTCAGTGCGGTATTCAGCCTCTCTGGTGTCAAGTCTGATTTTGAAAAAAAAAAAAAAAAATCCAAAATCAGACAGAGTGTTGACACCAGAGAGGCTAAGACCGCATTGACTCAGTGCGGTATTCAGCCTCTCTGGTGTCAAGTCTGATTTTGGAAAAAAAAAAAAAAAACCAAAATCAGACAGAGTGTTGACACCAGAGAGGCTAAGACCGCATTGACTCAGTGCGGTATTCAGCCTCTCTGGTGTCAAGTCTGATTTTGGAAAAAAAAAAAAAAAATCCAAAATCAGACAGAGTGTTGACACCAGAGAGGCTAAGACCGCATTGACTCAGTGCGGTATTCAGCCTCTCTGGTGTCAAGTCTGATTTTGGAAAAAAAAAAAAAAATCCAAAATCAGAAAGAGTGTTGAGACCAGAGAGGCTAAGAGCGCATTGACTCAGTGCGGTATGCAGCCTCTCTGGTGTCAAGTCTGATTTTGGAAAAAAAAAAAAAAAAAATCCAAAATCAGACAGAGTGTTGAGACCAGAGAGGCTAAGACCGCATTGACTCAGTGCGGTATTCAGCCTCTCTGGTGTCAAGTCTGATTTTGGAAAAAAAAAAAAAATCCAAAATCAGACAGAGTGTTGACACCAGAGAGGCTAAGACCGCATTGACTCAGTGCGGTATTCAGCCTCTCTGGTCTCAAGTCTGATTTTGGAAAAAAAAAAAAAAAAAAATCCAAAATCAGACAGAGTGTTGAGACCAGAGAGGCTAAGACCGCATTGACTCAGTGCGGTATTCAGCCTCTCTGGTGTCAAGTCTGATTTTGGAAAAAAAAAATCCAAAATCAGACAGAGTGTTGACACCAGAGAGGCTAAGACCGCATTGACTCAGTGCGGTATTCAGCCTCTCTGGTGTCAAGTCTGATTTTGGAAAAAAAAAAAGACCAGAGAGGCTAAGACCGCATTGACTCAGTGCGGTATTCAGCCTCTCTGGTGTCAAGTCTGATTTTGGAAAAAAAAAAAAAAAAAATCCAAAATCAGACAGAGTGTTGAGACCAGAGAGGCTAAGACCGCATTGACTCAGTGCGGTATTCAGCCTCTCTGGTGTCAAGTCTGATTTTGGAAAAAAAAAAAAAAAATCCAAAATCAGACAGAGTGTTGACACCAGAGAGGCTAAGACCGCATTGACTCAGTGCGGTATTCAGCCTCTCTGGTGTCAAGTCTGATTTTGGAAAAAAAAAAAAAAAATCCAAAATCAGACAGAGTGTTGACACCAGAGAGGCTAAGACCGCATTGACTCAGTGCGGTATTCAGCCTCTCTGGTGTCAAGTCTGATTTTGGAAAAAAAAAAAAAAATCCAAAATCAGACAGAGTGTTGACACCAGAGAGGCTAAGACCGCATTGACTCAGTGCGGTATTCAGCCTCTCTGGTGTCAAGTCTGATTTTGGAAAAAAAAAAAAAATCCAAAATCAGACAGTGTTGAGACCAGAGAGGCTAAGACCGCATTGACTCAGTGCGGTATTCAGCCTCTCTGGTGTCAAGTCTGATTTTGGAAAAAAAAAAAAAAAAAAAAATCCAAAATCAGACAGAGTGTTGAGACCAGAGAGGCTAAGACCGCATTGACTCAGTGCGGTATTCAGCCTCTCTGGTGTCAAGTCTGATTTTGGAAAAAAAAAAATCCAAAATCCAAAATCAGACAGAGTGTTGAGACCAGAGAGGCTAAGACCGCATTGACTCAGTGCGGTATTCAGCCTCTCTGGTGTCAAGTCTGATTTTGGAAAAAAAAAAAAAAATCCAAAATCAGACAGAGTGTTGACACCAGAGAGGCTAAGACCGCATTGACTCAGTGCGGTATTCAGCCTTTCTGGTGTCAAGTCTGATTTTGGAAAAAAAAAAAAAAATCCAAAATCAGACAGAGTGTTGAGACCAGAGAGGCAAAGAGCGCATTGACTCAGTGCGGTATGCAGCCTCTCTGGTGTCAAGTCTGATTTTGGAAAAAAAAAAAGACCAGAGAGGCTAAGACCGCATTGACTCAGTGCGGTATTCAGCCTCTCTGGTGTCAAGTCTGATTTTGGAAAAACAAAAAACAAAAAAATCCAAAATCAGACAGAGTGTTGAGACCAGAGAGGCTAAGACCGCATTGACTCAGTGCGGTATTCAGCCTCTCTGGTGTCAAGTCTGATTTTGGAAAAAAAAAAAAAAATCCAAAATCAGACAGAGTGTTGACACCAGAGAGGCTAAGACCGCATTGACTCAGTGCGGTATTCAGCCTCTCTGGTGTCAAGTCTGATTTTGGAAAAAAAAAAAAAAAATCCAAAATCAGACAGAGTGTTGACACCAGAGAGGCTAAGACCGCATTGACTCAGTGCGGTATTCAGCCTCTCTGGTGTCAAGTCTGATTTTGGAAAAAAAAAAAAAAATCCAAAATCAGACAGAGTGTTGACACCAGAGAGGCTAAGACCGCATTGACTCAGTGCGGTATTCAGCCTCTCTGGTGTCAAGTCTGATTTTGGAAAAAAAAAAAAAATCCAAAATCAGACAGTGTTGAGACCAGAGAGGCTAAGACCGCATTGACTCAGTGCGGTATTCAGCCTCTCTGGTGTCAAGTCTGATTTTGGAAAAAAAAAAAAAAAAATCCAAAATCAGACAGAGTGTTGAGACCAGAGAGGCTAAGACCGCATTGACTCAGTGCGGTATTCAGCCTCTCTGGTGTCAAGTCTGATTTTGGAAAAAAAAAAAAAAATCCAAAATCAGACAGAGTGTTGACACCAGAGAGGCTAAGACCGCATTGACTCAGTGCGGTATTCAGCCTTTCTGGTGTCAAGTCTGATTTTGGAAAAAAAAAAAAAAATCCAAAATCAGACAGAGTGTTGAGACCAGAGAGGCAAAGAGCGCATTGACTCAGTGCGGTATGCAGCCTCTCTGGTGTCAAGTCTGATTTTGGAAAAAAAAAAAAAAAAAATCCAAAATCAGACAGAGTGTTGAGACCAGAGAGGCTAAGACCGCATTGACTCAGTGCGGTATTCAGCCTCTCTGGTGTCAAGTCTGATTTTGGAAAAAAAAAAAAAAAAAATCCAAAATCAGACAGAGTGTTGACACCAGAGAGGCTAAGACCGCATTGACTCAGTGCGGTATTCAGCCTCTCTGGTGTCAAGTCTGATTTTGGAAAAAAAAAAAAAAAATCCAAAATCAGACAGAGTGTTGAGACCAGAGAGGCTAAGAGCGCATTGACTCAGTGCGGTATGCAGCCTCTCTGGTGTCAAGTCTGATTTTGGAAAAAAAAAAAAAAAAATCCAAAATCAGACAGAGTGTTGAGACCAGAGAGGCTAAGAGTGCATTGACTCAGTGCGGTATTCAGCCTCTCTGGTGTCAAGTCTGATTTTGGAAAAAAAAAAAAAAATCCAAAATCAGACACAGTGTTGACACCAGAGAGGCTAAGACCGCATTGACTCAGTGCGGTATTCAGCCTCTCTGGTGTCAAGTCTGATTTTGGGAAAAAAAAAAAAATCAAAAATCAGACAGTGTTGAGACCAGAGAGGCTAAGACCGCATTGACTCAGTGCGGTATTCAGCCTCTCTGGTGTCAAGTCTGATTTTGGAAAAAAAAAAAAAAAATCCAAAATCAGACAGTGTTGAGACCAGAGAGGGTAAGACCGCATTGACTCAGTGCGGTATTCAGCCTCTCTGGTGTCAAGTCTGATTTTGGAAAAAAAAAAAAAAAAATCCAAAATCAGACAGAGTGTTGACACCAGAGAGGCTAAGACCGCATTGACTCAGTGCGGTATTCAGCCTCTCTGGTGTCAAGTCTGATTTTGGAAAAAAAAAAAAATCCAAAATCAGACAGAGTGTTGACACCAGAGAGGCTAAGACCGCATTGACTCAGTGCGGTATTCAGCCTCTCTGGTCTCAAGTCTGATTTTGGAAAAAAAAAAAAAAAAAAAATCCAAAATCAGACAGAGTGTTGAGACCAGAGAGGCTAAGAGCGCATTGACTCAGTGCGGTATGCAGCCTCTCTGGTGTCAAGTCTGATTTTGGAAAAAAAAAAAAAAAAAAATCCAAAATCAGACAGAGTGTTGAGACCAGAGAGGCTAAGACCGCATTGACTCAGTGCGGTATTCAGCCTCTCTGGTGTCAAGTCTGATTTTGGAAAAAAAAAAAAAAAAAATCCAAAATCAGACAGAGTGTTGAGACCAGAGAGGCTAAGACCGCATTGACTCAGTGCGGTATTCAGCCTCTCTGGTGTCAAGTCTGATTTTGGAAAAAAAAAAAAATCCAAAATCAGACAGAGTGTTGAGACCAGAGAGGCTAAGACCGCATTGACTCAGTGCGGTATTCAGCCTCTCTGGTGTCAAGTCTGATTTTGGAAAAAAAAAAAAAATCCAAAATCAGACAGAGTGTTGAGACCAGAGAGGCTAAGAGCGCATTGACTCAGTGCGGTATTCAGCCTCTCTGGTGTCAAGTCTGATTTTGGAAAAAAAAAAAAAAAAAAAATCCAAAATCAGACAGAGTGTTGAGACCAGAGAGGCTAAGACCGCATTGACTCAGTGCGGTATTCAGCCTCTCTGGTGTCAAGTCTGATTTTGGAAAAAAAAAAAAAAAAAATCCAAAATCAGACAGAGTGTTGACACCAGAGAGGCTAAGACCGCATTGACTCAGTGCGGTATTCAGCCTCTCTGGTGTCAAGTCTGATTTTGGAAAAAAAAAAAAGACCAGAGAGGCTAAGACCGCATTGACTCAGTGCGGTATTCAGCCTCTCTGGTGTCAAGTCTGATTTTGGAAAAAAAAAAAAAAAAAAAAATCCAAAATCAGACAGAGTGTTGAGACCAGAGAGGCTAAGACCGCATTGACTCAGTGCGGTATTCAGCCTCTCTGGTGTCAAGTCTGATTTTGGAAAAAAAAAAAAAAAATCCAAAATCAGACAGAGTGTTGACACCAGAGAGGCTAAGACCGCATTGACTCAGTGCGGTATTCAGCCTCTCTGGTGTCAAGTCTGATTTTGAAAAAAAAAAAAAAAAATCCAAAATCAGACAGAGTGTTGACACCAGAGAGGCTAAGACCGCATTGACTCAGTGCGGTATTCAGCCTCTCTGGTGTCAAGTCTGATTTTGGAAAAAAAAAAAAAAATCCAAAATCAGACAGAGTGTTGACACCAGAGAGGCTAAGACCGCATTGACTCAGTGCGGTATTCAGCCTCTCTGGTGTCAAGTCTGATTTTGGAAAAAAAAAAAAAAAATCCAAAATCAGACAGAGTGTTGACACCAGAGAGGCTAAGACCGCATTGACTCAGTGCGGTATTCAGCCTCTCTGGTGTCAAGTCTGATTTTGGAAAAAAAAAAAAAAATCCAAAATCAGAAAGAGTGTTGAGACCAGAGAGGCTAAGAGCGCATTGACTCAGTGCGGTATGCAGCCTCTCTGGTGTCAAGTCTGATTTTGGAAAAAAAAAAAAAAAAAATCCAAAATCAGACAGAGTGTTGAGACCAGAGAGGCTAAGACCGCATTGACTCAGTGCGGTATTCAGCCTCTCTGGTGTCAAGTCTGATTTTGGAAAAAAAAAAAAAATCCAAAATCAGACAGAGTGTTGACACCAGAGAGGCTAAGACCGCATTGACTCAGTGCGGTATTCAGCCTCTCTGGTCTCAAGTCTGATTTTGGAAAAAAAAAAAAAAAAAAATCCAAAATCAGACAGAGTGTTGAGACCAGAGAGGCTAAGACCGCATTGACTCAGTGCGGTATTCAGCCTCTCTGGTGTCAAGTCTGATTTTGGAAAAAAAAAATCCAAAATCAGACAGAGTGTTGACACCAGAGAGGCTAAGACCGCATTGACTCAGTGCGGTATTCAGCCTCTCTGGTGTCAAGTCTGATTTTGGAAAAAAAAAAAGACCAGAGAGGCTAAGACCGCATTGACTCAGTGCGGTATTCAGCCTCTCTGGTGTCAAGTCTGATTTTGGAAAAAAAAAAAAAAAAAATCCAAAATCAGACAGAGTGTTGAGACCAGAGAGGCTAAGACCGCATTGACTCAGTGCGGTATTCAGCCTCTCTGGTGTCAAGTCTGATTTTGGAAAAAAAAAAAAAAAATCCAAAATCAGACAGAGTGTTGACACCAGAGAGGCTAAGACCGCATTGACTCAGTGCGGTATTCAGCCTCTCTGGTGTCAAGTCTGATTTTGGAAAAAAAAAAAAAAAATCCAAAATCAGACAGAGTGTTGACACCAGAGAGGCTAAGACCGCATTGACTCAGTGCGGTATTCAGCCTCTCTGGTGTCAAGTCTGATTTTGGAAAAAAAAAAAAAAATCCAAAATCAGACAGAGTGTTGACACCAGAGAGGCTAAGACCGCATTGACTCAGTGCGGTATTCAGCCTCTCTGGTGTCAAGTCTGATTTTGGAAAAAAAAAAAAAATCCAAAATCAGACAGTGTTGAGACCAGAGAGGCTAAGACCGCATTGACTCAGTGCGGTATTCAGCCTCTCTGGTGTCAAGTCTGATTTTGGAAAAAAAAAAAAAAAAAAAAATCCAAAATCAGACAGAGTGTTGAGACCAGAGAGGCTAAGACCGCATTGACTCAGTGCGGTATTCAGCCTCTCTGGTGTCAAGTCTGATTTTGGAAAAAAAAAAATCCAAAATCCAAAATCAGACAGAGTGTTGAGACCAGAGAGGCTAAGACCGCATTGACTCAGTGCGGTATTCAGCCTCTCTGGTGTCAAGTCTGATTTTGGAAAAAAAAAAAAAAATCCAAAATCAGACAGAGTGTTGACACCAGAGAGGCTAAGACCGCATTGACTCAGTGCGGTATTCAGCCTTTCTGGTGTCAAGTCTGATTTTGGAAAAAAAAAAAAAAAATCCAAAATCAGACAGAGTGTTGAGACCAGAGAGGCAAAGAGCGCATTGACTCAGTGCGGTATGCAGCCTCTCTGGTGTCAAGTCTGATTTTGGAAAAAAAAAAAGACCAGAGAGGCTAAGACCGCATTGACTCAGTGCGGTATGCAGCCTCTCTGGTGTCAAGTCTGATTTTGGAAAAACAAAAAAAAAAAAAATCCAAAATCAGACAGAGTGTTGAGACCAGAGAGGCTAAGACCGCATTGACTCAGTGCGGTATTCAGCCTCTCTGGTGTCAAGTCTGATTTTGGAAAAAAAAAAAAAAAATCCAAAATCAGACAGAGTGTTGACACCAGAGAGGCTAAGACCGCATTGACTCAGTGCGGTATTCAGCCTCTCTGGTGTCAAGTCTGATTTTGGAAAAAAAAAAAAAAAATCCAAAATCAGACAGAGTGTTGACACCAGAGAGGCTAAGACCGCATTGACTCAGTGCGGTATTCAGCCTCTCTGGTGTCAAGTCTGATTTTGGAAAAAAAAAAAAAAATCCAAAATCAGACAGAGTGTTGACACCAGAGAGGCTAAGACCGCATTGACTCAGTGCGGTATTCAGCCTCTCTGGTGTCAAGTCTGATTTTGGAAAAAAAAAAAAAATCCAAAATCAGACAGTGTTGAGACCAGAGAGGCTAAGACCGCATTGACTCAGTGCGGTATTCAGCCTCTCTGGTGTCAAGTCTGATTTTGGAAAAAAAAAAAAAAAAATCCAAAATCAGACAGAGTGTTGAGACCAGAGAGGCTAAGACCGCATTGACTCAGTGCGGTATTCAGCCTCTCTGGTGTCAAGTCTGATTTTGGAAAAAAAAAAAAAAATCCAAAATCAGACAGAGTGTTGACACCAGAGAGGCTAAGACCGCATTGACTCAGTGCGGTATTCAGCCTTTCTGGTGTCAAGTCTGATTTTGGAAAAAAAAAAAAAAATCCAAAATCAGACAGAGTGTTGAGACCAGAGAGGCAAAGAGCGCATTGACTCAGTGCGGTATGCAGCCTCTCTGGTGTCAAGTCTGATTTTGGAAAAAAAAAAAAAAAAAATCCAAAATCAGACAGAGTGTTGAGACCAGAGAGGCTAAGACCGCATTGACTCAGTGCGGTATTCAGCCTCTCTGGTGTCAAGTCTGATTTTGGAAAAAAAAAAAAAAAAAATCCAAAATCAGACAGAGTGTTGACACCAGAGAGGCTAAGACCGCATTGACTCAGTGCGGTATTCAGCCTCTCTGGTGTCAAGTCTGATTTTGGAAAAAAAAAAAAAAAATCCAAAATCAGACAGAGTGTTGAGACCAGAGAGGCTAAGAGCGCATTGACTCAGTGCGGTATGCAGCCTCTCTGGTGTCAAGTCTGATTTTGGAAAAAAAAAAAAAAAAATCCAAAATAAGACAGAGTGTTGAGACCAGAGAGGCTAAGAGTGCATTGACTCAGTGCGGTATTCAGCCTCTCTGGTGTCAAGTCTGATTTTGGAAAAAAAAAAAAAATCCAAAATCAGACACAGTGTTGACACCAGAGAGGCTAAGACCGCATTGACTCAGTGCGGTATTCAGCCTCTCTGGTGTCAAGTCTGATTTTGGAAAAAAAAAAAAAATCAAAAATCAGACAGTGTTGAGACCAGAGAGGCTAAGACCGCATTGACTCAGTGCGGTATTCAGCCTCTCTGGTGTCAAGTCTGATTTTGGAAAAAAAAAAAAAAAATCCAAAATCAGACAGTGTTGAGACCAGAGAGGGTAAGACCGCATTGACTCAGTGCGGTATTCAGCCTCTCTGGTGTCAAGTCTGATTTTGGAAAAAAAAAAAAAAAAATCCAAAATCAGACAGAGTGTTGACACCAGAGAGGCTAAGACCGCATTGACTCAGTGCGGTATTCAGCCTCTCTGGTGTCAAGTCTGATTTTGGAAAAAAAAAAAAATCCAAAATCAGACAGAGTGTTGACACCAGAGAGGCTAAGACCGCATTGACTCAGTGCGGTATTCAGCCTCTCTGGTCTCAAGTCTGATTTTGGAAAAAAAAAAAAAAAAAAATCCAAAATCAGACAGAGTGTTGAGACCAGAGAGGCTAAGAGCGCATTGACTCAGTGCGGTATGCAGCCTCTCTGGTGTCAAGTCTGATTTTGGAAAAAAAAAAAAAAAAAAAATCCAAAATCAGACAGAGTGTTGAGACCAGAGAGGCTAAGACCGCATTGACTCAGTGCGGTATTCAGCCTCTCTGGTGTCAAGTCTGATTTTGGAAAAAAAAAAAAAAAAAATCCAAAATCAGACAGAGTGTTGAGACCAGAGAGGCTAAGACCGCATTGACTCAGTGCGGTATTCAGCCTCTCTGGTGTCAAGTCTGATTTTGGAAAAAAAAAAAAATCCAAAATCAGACAGAGTGTTGAGACCAGAGAGGCTAAGACCGCATTGACTCAGTGCGGTATTCAGCCTCTCTGGTGTCAAGTCTGATTTTGGAAAAAAAAAAAAAATCCAAAATCAGACAGAGTGTTGAGACCAGAGAGGCTAAGAGCGCATTGACTCAGTGCGGTATTCAGCCTCTCTGGTGTCAAGTCTGATTTTGGAAAAAAAAAAAAAAAAAAAATCCAAAATCAGACAGAGTGTTGAGACCAGAGAGGCTAAGACCGCATTGACTCAGTGCGGTATTCAGCCTCTCTGGTGTCAAGTCTGATTTTGGAAAAAAAAAAAAAAAAAATCCAAAATCAGACAGAGTGTTGACACCAGAGAGGCTAAGACCGCATTGACTCAGTGCGGTATTCAGCCTCTCTGGTGTCAAGTCTGATTTTGGAAAAAAAAAAAAGACCAGAGAGGCTAAGACCGCATTGACTCAGTGCGGTATTCAGCCTCTCTGGTGTCAAGTCTGATTTTGGAAAAAAAAAAAAAAAAAAATCCAAAATCAGACAGAGTGTTGAGACCAGAGAGGCTAAGACCGCATTGACTCAGTGCGGTATTCAGCCTCTCTGGTGTCAAGTCTGATTTTGGAAAAAAAAAAAAAAAATCCAAAATCAGACAGAGTGTTGACACCAGAGAGGCTAAGACCGCATTGACTCAGTGCGGTATTCAGCCTCTCTGGTGTCAAGTCTGATTTTGAAAAAAAAAAAAAAAAATCCAAAATCAGACAGAGTGTTGACACCAGAGAGGCTAAGACCGCATTGACTCAGTGCGGTATTCAGCCTCTCTGGTGTCAAGTCTGATTTTGGAAAAAAAAAAAAAAATCCAAAATCAGACAGAGTGTTGACACCAGAGAGGCTAAGACCGCATTGACTCAGTGCGGTATTCAGCCTCTCTGGTGTCAAGTCTGATTTTGGAAAAAAAAAAAAAAAATCCAAAATCAGACAGAGTGTTGACACCAGAGAGGCTAAGACCGCATTGACTCAGTGCGGTATTCAGCCTCTCTGGTGTCAAGTCTGATTTTGGAAAAAAAAAAAAAAATCCAAAATCAGAAAGAGTGTTGAGACCAGAGAGGCTAAGAGCGCATTGACTCAGTGCGGTATGCAGCCTCTCTGGTGTCAAGTCTGATTTTGGAAAAAAAAAAAAAAAAAATCCAAAATCAGACAGAGTGTTGAGACCAGAGAGGCTAAGACCGCATTGACTCAGTGCGGTATTCAGCCTCTCTGGTGTCAAGTCTGATTTTGGAAAAAAAAAAAAAATCCAAAATCAGACAGAGTGTTGACACCAGAGAGGCTAAGACCGCATTGACTCAGTGCGGTATTCAGCCTCTCTGGTCTCAAGTCTGATTTTGGAAAAAAAAAAAAAAAAAAATCCAAAATCAGACAGAGTGTTGAGACCAGAGAGGCTAAGACCGCATTGACTCAGTGCGGTATTCAGCCTCTCTGGTGTCAAGTCTGATTTTGGAAAAAAAAAATCCAAAATCAGACAGAGTGTTGACACCAGAGAGGCTAAGACCGCATTGACTCAGTGCGGTATTCAGCCTCTCTGGTGTCAAGTCTGATTTTGGAAAAAAAAAAAGACCAGAGAGGCTAAGACCGCATTGACTCAGTGCGGTATTCAGCCTCTCTGGTGTCAAGTCTGATTTTGGAAAAAAAAAAAAAAAAAAATCCAAAATCAGACAGAGTGTTGAGACCAGAGAGGCTAAGACCGCATTGACTCAGTGCGGTATTCAGCCTCTCTGGTGTCAAGTCTGATTTTGGAAAAAAAAAAAAAAAATCCAAAATCAGACAGAGTGTTGACACCAGAGAGGCTAAGACCGCATTGACTCAGTGCGGTATTCAGCCTCTCTGGTGTCAAGTCTGATTTTGGAAAAAAAAAAAAAAAATCCAAAATCAGACAGAGTGTTGACACCAGAGAGGCTAAGACCGCATTGACTCAGTGCGGTATTCAGCCTCTCTGGTGTCAAGTCTGATTTTGGAAAAAAAAAAAAAAATCCAAAATCAGACAGAGTGTTGACACCAGAGAGGCTAAGACCGCATTGACTCAGTGCGGTATTCAGCCTCTCTGGTGTCAAGTCTGATTTTGGAAAAAAAAAAAAAATCCAAAATCAGACAGTTGAGACCAGAGAGGCTAAGACCGCATTGACTCAGTGCGGTATTCAGCCTCTCTGGTGTCAAGTCTGATTTTGGAAAAAAAAAAAAAAAAAAAAATCCAAAATCAGACAGAGTGTTGAGACCAGAGAGGCTAAGACCGCATTGACTCAGTGCGGTATTCAGCCTCTCTGGTGTCAAGTCTGATTTTGGAAAAAAAAAATCCAAAATCCAAAATCAGACAGAGTGTTGAGACCAGAGAGGCTAAGACCGCATTGACTCAGTGCGGTATTCAGCCTCTCTGGTGTCAAGTCTGATTTTGGAAAAAAAAAAAAAAATCCAAAATCAGACAGAGTGTTGACACCAGAGAGGCTAAGACCGCATTGACTCAGTGCAGTATTCAGCCTTTCTGGTGTCAAGTCTGATTTTGGAAAAAAAAAAAAAAATCCAAAATCAGACAGAGTGTTGAGACCAGAGAGGCAAAGAGCGCATTGACTCAGTGCGGTATGCAGCCTCTCTGGTGTCAAGTCTGATTTTGGAAAAAAAAAAAGACCAGAGAGGCTAAGACCGCATTGACTCAGTGCGGTATTCAGCCTCTCTGGTGTCAAGTCTGATTTTGGAAAAAAAAAAAAAAAAAAAATCCAAAATCAGACAGAGTGTTGAGACCAGAGAGGCTAAGACCGCATTGACTCAGTGCGGTATTCAGCCTCTCTGGTGTCAAGTCTGATTTTGGAAAAAAAAAAAAAAAATCCAAAATCAGACAGAGTGTTGACACCAGAGAGGCTAAGACCGCATTGACTCAGTGCGGTATTCAGCCTCTCTGGTGTCAAGTCTGATTTTGGAAAAAAAAAAAAAAATCCAAAATCAGACAGAGTGTTGACACCAGAGAGGCTAAGACCGCATTGACTCAGTGCGGTATTCAGCCTCTCTGGTGTCAAGTCTGATTTTGGAAAAAAAAAAAAAAATCCAAAATCAGACAGAGTGTTGACACCAGAGAGGCTAAGACCGCATTGACTCAGTGCGGTATTCAGCCTCTCTGGTGTCAAGTCTGATTTTGGAAAAAAAAAAAAAATCCAAAATCAGACAGTGTTGAGACCAGAGAGGCTAAGACCGCATTGACTCAGTGCGGTATTCAGCCTCTCTGGTGTCAAGTCTGATTTTGGAAAAAAAAAATCCAAAATCAGACAGAGTGTTGACACCAGAGAGGCTAAGACCGCATTGACTCAGTGCGGTATTCAGCCTCTCTGGTGTCAAGTCTGATTTTGGAAAAAAAAAAAGACCAGAGAGGCTAAGACCGCATTGACTCAGTGCGGTATTCAGCCTCTCTGGTGTCAAGTCTGATTTTGGAAAAAAAAAAAAAAAAAAATCCAAAATCAGACAGAGTGTTGAGACCAGAGAGGCTAAGACCGCATTGACTCAGTGCGGTATTCAGCCTCTCTGGTGTCAAGTCTGATTTTGGAAAAAAAAAAAAAAAATCCAAAATCAGACAGAGTGTTGACACCAGAGAGGCTAAGACCGCATTGACTCAGTGCGGTATTCAGCCTCTCTGGTGTCAAGTCTGATTTTGGAAAAAAAAAAAAAAAATCCAAAATCAGACAGAGTGTTGACACCAGAGAGGCTAAGACCGCATTGACTCAGTGCGGTATTCAGCCTCTCTGGTGTCAAGTCTGATTTTGGAAAAAAAAAAAAAAATCCAAAATCAGACAGAGTGTTGACACCAGAGAGGCTAAGACCGCATTGACTCAGTGCGGTATTCAGCCTCTCTGGTGTCAAGTCTGATTTTGGAAAAAAAAAAAAAATCCAAAATCAGACAGTTGAGACCAGAGAGGCTAAGACCGCATTGACTCAGTGCGGTATTCAGCCTCTCTGGTGTCAAGTCTGATTTTGGAAAAAAAAAAAAAAAAAAAAATCCAAAATCAGACAGAGTGTTGAGACCAGAGAGGCTAAGACCGCATTGACTCAGTGCGGTATTCAGCCTCTCTGGTGTCAAGTCTGATTTTGGAAAAAAAAAATCCAAAATCCAAAATCAGACAGAGTGTTGAGACCAGAGAGGCTAAGACCGCATTGACTCAGTGCGGTATTCAGCCTCTCTGGTGTCAAGTCTGATTTTGGAAAAAAAAAAAAAAATCCAAAATCAGACAGAGTGTTGACACCAGAGAGGCTAAGACCGCATTGACTCAGTGCAGTATTCAGCCTTTCTGGTGTCAAGTCTGATTTTGGAAAAAAAAAAAAAAATCCAAAATCAGACAGAGTGTTGAGACCAGAGAGGCAAAGAGCGCATTGACTCAGTGCGGTATGCAGCCTCTCTGGTGTCAAGTCTGATTTTGGAAAAAAAAAAAGACCAGAGAGGCTAAGACCGCATTGACTCAGTGCGGTATTCAGCCTCTCTGGTGTCAAGTCTGATTTTGGAAAAAAAAAAAAAAAAAAAATCCAAAATCAGACAGAGTGTTGAGACCAGAGAGGCTAAGACCGCATTGACTCAGTGCGGTATTCAGCCTCTCTGGTGTCAAGTCTGATTTTGGAAAAAAAAAAAAAAAATCCAAAATCAGACAGAGTGTTGACACCAGAGAGGCTAAGACCGCATTGACTCAGTGCGGTATTCAGCCTCTCTGGTGTCAAGTCTGATTTTGGAAAAAAAAAAAAAAATCCAAAATCAGACAGAGTGTTGACACCAGAGAGGCTAAGACCGCATTGACTCAGTGCGGTATTCAGCCTCTCTGGTGTCAAGTCTGATTTTGGAAAAAAAAAAAAAAATCCAAAATCAGACAGAGTGTTGACACCAGAGAGGCTAAGACCGCATTGACTCAGTGCGGTATTCAGCCTCTCTGGTGTCAAGTCTGATTTTGGAAAAAAAAAAAAAATCCAAAATCAGACAGTGTTGAGACCAGAGAGGCTAAGACCGCATTGACTCAGTGCGGTATTCAGCCTCTCTGGTGTCAAGTCTGATTTTGGAAAAAAAAAAAAAAAAAAAAATCCAAAATCAGACAGAGTGTTGAGACCAGAGAGGCTAAGACCGCATTGACTCAGTGCGGTATTCAGCCTCTCTGGTGTCAAGTCTGATTTTGGAAAAAAAAAAAAAAAAATCCAAAATCAGACAGAGTGTTGAGACCAGAGAGGCTAAGACCGCATTGACTCAGTGCGGTATTCAGCCTCTCTGGTGTCAAGTCTGATTTTGGAAAAAAAAAAAAAAATCCAAAATCAGACAGAGTGTTGACACCAGAGAGGCTAAGACCGCATTGACTCAGTGCGGTATTCAGCCTTTCTGGTGTCAAGTCTGATTTTTGAAAAAAAAAAAAAAATCCAAAATCAGACAGAGTGTTGAGACCAGAGAGGCAAAGAGCGCATTGACTCAGTGCGGTATGCAGCCTCTCTGGTGTCAAGTCTGATTTTGGAAAAAAAAAAAAAAAAAAATCCAAAATCAGACAGAGTGTTGAGACCAGAGAGGCTAAGACCGCATTGACTCAGTGCGGTATTCAGCCTCTCTGGTGTCAAGTCTGATTTTGGAAAAAAAAAAAAAAAAAATCCAAAATCAGACAGAGTGTTGACACCAGAGAGGCTAAGACCGCATTGACTCAGTGCGGTATTCAGCCTCTCTGGTGTCAAGTCTGATTTTGGAAAAAAAAAAAAAAAAAATCCAAAATCAGACAGAGTGTTGACACCAGAGAGGCTAAGACCGCATTGACTCAGTGCGGTATTCAGCCTCTCTGGTGTCAAGTCTGATTTTGGAAAAAAAAAAAAAAAATCCAAAATCAGACAGAGTGTTGAGACCAGAGAGGCTAAGAGCGCATTGACTCAGTGCGGTATGCAGCCTCTCTGGTGTCAAGTCTGATTTTGGAAAAAAAAAAAAAAAAATCTAAAATCAGACAGAGTGTTGAGACCAGAGAGGCTAAGAGTGCATTGACTCAGTGCGGTATTCAGCCTCTCTGGTGTCAAGTCTGATTTTGGAAAAAAAAAAAAAATCCAAAATCAGACACAGTGTTGACACCAGAGAGGCTAAGACCGCATTGACTCAGTGCGGTATTCAGCCTCTCTGGTGTCAAGTCTGATTTTGGAAAAAAATCAAAAATCAAAAATCAGACAGTGTTGAGACCAGAGAGGCTAAGACCGCATTGACTCAGTGCGGTATTCAGCCTCTCTGGTGTCAAGTCTGATTTTGGAAAAAAAAAAAAAAAAAAAAATCCAAAATCAGACAGAGTGTTGAGACCAGAGAGGCTAAGACCGCATTGACTCAGTGCGGTATTCAGCCTCTCTGGTGTCAAGTCTGATTTTGGAAAAAAAAAAAAAAAAATCCAAAATCAGACAGAGTGTTGACACCAGAGAGGCTAAGACCGCATTGACTCAGTGCGGTATTCAGCCTCTCTGGTGTCAAGTCTGATTTTGGAAAAAAAAAAAAAAAATCCAAAATCAGACAGAGTGTTGACACCAGAGAGGCTAAGACCGCATTGACTCAGTGCGGTATTCAGCCTCTCTGGTGTCAAGTCTGATTTTGGAAAAAAAAAAAAAAAATCCAAAATCAGACAGAGTGTTGACACCAGAGAGGCTAAGACCGCATTGACTCAGTGCGGTATTCAGCCTCTCTGGTGTCAAGTCTGATTTTGGAAAAAAAAAAAAAAATCCAAAATCAGACAGAGTGTTGACACCAGAGAGGCTAAGACCGCATTGACTCAGTGCGGTATTCAGCCTCTCTGGTGTCAAGTCTGATTTTGGAAAAAAAAATCCAAAATCAGACAGAGTGTTGACACCAGAGAGGCTAAGACCGCATTGACTCAGTGCGGTATTCAGCCTCTCTGGTGTCAAGTCTGATTTTGGAAAAAAAAAAAAAAATCCAAAATCAGAAAGAGTGTTGAGACCAGAGAGGCTAAGAGCGCATTGACTCAGTGCGGTATTCAGCCTCTCTGGTGTCAAGTCTGATTTTGGAAAAAAAAAAAAAAAAATCCAAAATCAGACAGAGTGTTGACACCAGAGAGGCTAAGACCGCATTGACTCAGTGCAGTATTCAGCCTCTCTGGTGTCAAGTCTGATTTTGGAAAAAAAAAAAAAAAATCCAAAATCAGACAGAGTGTTGACACCAGAGAGGCTAAGACCGCATTGACTCAGTGCGGTATTCAGCCTCTCTGGTGTCAAGTCTGATTTTGGAAAAAAAAAAAAAAAATCCAAAATCAGACAGAGTGTTGACACCAGAGAGGCTAAGACCGCATTGACTCAGTGCGGTATTCAGCCTCTCTGGTGTCAAGTCTGATTTTGGAAAAAAAAAAAAAAAATCCAAAATCAGACAGAGTGTTGACACCAGAGAGGCTAAGACCGCATTGACTCAGTGCGGTATTCAGCCTCTCTGGTGTCAAGTCTGATTTTGGAAAAAAAAAAAAATCCAAAATCAGACAGAGTGTTGACACCAGAGAGGCTAAGACCGCATTGACTCAGTGCGGTATTCAGCCTCTCTGGTCTCAAGTCTGATTTTGGAAAAAAAAAAAAAAAAAAAATCCAAAATCAGACAGAGTGTTGACACCAGAGAGGCTAAGAGCGCATTGACTCAGTGCGGTATGCAGCCTCTCTGGTGTCAAGTCTGATTTTTGAAAAAAAAAAAAAAAAAATCCAAAATCAGACAGAGTGTTGACACCAGAGAGGCTAAGACCGCATTGACTCAGTCCGGTATTCAGCCTCTCTGGTGTCAAGTCTGATTTTGGAAAAAAAAAAAAAAATCCAAAATCAGACAGAGTGTTGACACCAGAGAGGCTAAGACCGCATTGACTCAGTGCGGTATTCAGCCTCTCTGGTGTCAAGTCTGATTTTGGAAAAAAAAAAAAAAATCCAAAATCAGACAGAGTGTTGACACCAGAGAGGCTAAGACCGCATTGACTCAGTGCGGTATTCAGCCTCTCTGGTGTCAAGTCTGATTTTGGAAAAAAAAAAAAAAAAATCCAAAATCAGACAGAGTGTTGAGACCAGAGAGGCTAAGAGCGCATTGACTCAGTGCGGTATGCAGCCTCTCTGGTGTCAAGTCTGATTTTGGAAAAAAAAAAAAAAAAAATCCAAAATCAGACAGAGTGTTGAGACCAGAGAGGCTAAGACCGCATTGACTCAGTGCGGTATTCAGCCTCTCTGGTGTCAAGTCTGATTTTGGAAAAAAAAAAAAAAAAATCCAAAATCAGACAGAGTGTTGACACCAGAGAGGCTAAGAGCGCATTGACTCAGTGCGGTATGCAGCCTCTCTGGTGTCAAGTCTGATTTTTGAAAAAAAAAAAAAAAAAATCCAAAATCAGACAGAGTGTTGACACCAGAGAGGCTAAGACCGCATTGACTCAGTCCGGTATTCAGCCTCTCTGGTGTCAAGTCTGATTTTGGAAAAAAAAAAAAAAATCCAAAATCAGACAGAGTGTTGACACCAGAGAGGCTAAGACCGCATTGACTCAGTGCGGTATTCAGCCTCTCTGGTGTCAAGTCTGATTTTGGAAAAAAAAAAAAAAATCCAAAATCAGACAGAGTGTTGACACCAGAGAGGCTAAGACCGCATTGACTCAGTGCGGTATTCAGCCTCTCTGGTGTCAAGTCTGATTTTGGAAAAAAAAAAAAAAAAATCCAAAATCAGACAGAGTGTTGAGACCAGAGAGGCTAAGAGCGCATTGACTCAGTGCGGTATGCAGCCTCTCTGGTGTCAAGTCTGATTTTGGAAAAAAAAAAAAAAAAAATCCAAAATCAGACAGAGTGTTGAGACCAGAGAGGCTAAGACCGCATTGACTCAGTGCGGTATTCAGCCTCTCTGGTGTCAAGTCTGATTTTGGAAAAAAAAAAAAAAAAATCCAAAATCAGACAGAGTGTTGACACCAGAGAGGCTAAGAGCGCATTGACTCAGTGCGGTATGCAGCCTCTCTGGTGTCAAGTCTGATTTTTGAAAAAAAAAAAAAAAAAATCCAAAATCAGACAGAGTGTTGACACCAGAGAGGCTAAGACCG
The DNA here is from genome assembly GCF_964638095.1 of Poromitra crassiceps. Lineage (NCBI taxonomy): Eukaryota > Metazoa > Chordata > Actinopteri > Beryciformes > Melamphaidae > Poromitra > Poromitra crassiceps. The sequence continues at coordinate 109,974 of NW_028152065.1, forward strand.
CATTGACTCAGTCCGGTATTCAGCCTCTCTGGTGTCAAGTCTGATTTTGGAAAAAAAAAAAAAAATCCAAAATCAGACAGAGTGTTGACACCAGAGAGGCTAAGACCGCATTGACTCAGTGCGGTATTCAGCCTCTCTGGTGTCAAGTCTGATTTTGGAAAAAAAAAAAAAAATCCAAAATCAGACAGAGTGTTGACACCAGAGAGGCTAAGACCGCATTGACTCAGTGCGGTATTCAGCCTCTCTGGTGTCAAGTCTGATTTTGGAAAAAAAAAAAAAAAAATCCAAAATCAGACAGAGTGTTGAGACCAGAGAGGCTAAGAGCGCATTGACTCAGTGCGGTATGCAGCCTCTCTGGTGTCAAGTCTGATTTTGGAAAAAAAAAAAAAAAAAATCCAAAATCAGACAGAGTGTTGAGACCAGAGAGGCTAAGACCGCATTGACTCAGTGCGGTATTCAGCCTCTCTGGTGTCAAGTCTGATTTTGGAAAAAAAAAAAAAAAAATCCAAAATCAGACAGAGTGTTGACACCAGAGAGGCTAATAGTAGGGTCATCTGTGGCACTTCCGTGACCGTGGAGAGCGAAGGTCCGTTTCTCAATGGATTTGTCATCTAGGAGGGTTAATAAACAAATTTAGCCGGGGTGTATTTTTAAAAAAGGCGGGGAAAATATTTGAGAGACCAAAATCCAAAATGGCTGCTGTGGAAATGAACTTTTTAATGCTTTGACCTACAATGATGCACAATACATGGTTTCAGAGCTTATTCTGGTCAAGGAATACATATTTGGTGTTTATATAATGATTTGACCTATTTTTGACCTTCAAATCCAAGATGGCTGCCAATTTTGAGGCAGTTTTTTCAAAATCGTCATAGAGCCTTCATATTAGGCTTGAATGACAGGTCTTCTCATGATGAGTTGAATAATATACAGTATAAGTACACAGAAGTAATCTCTGAGGTCAATAAAGTCAATGTTTGTGTGTAAACAACAGTTGCTGATTTGCGGTTTCCCATTAAATAGGGTAGGCTACTGAGAATATGGTGTCCAGTTCATCCCATCACATTTTCATAATGAACCAAAAACAATTTTGCACTATAGCCTAACATAAAATAGTATTCTGTATGCAAAGCTAGCAAGGTTAGTTGCTTGAGCTGAATTTAAAGGTCAACTCAAAACAAACAATGAAATTAACTTTGAAATTAAAACTGAATCCTAGGCTACTAAATTTCATCAGCACACAGTAAAGGAAACTTGTCTTTGAACTCAGCTGACTGTCTAGTCCTAATCCCTGTTGTGCAATGTCCCTTTTCAGTGAAGTTTTAGTTTTTGTTAAGAGTATGGACTTTTAATCTTGACCTTGTTGGTAGGCAACGGCCCTTTTTCAGTCAAGCATTTTCAGATTAGCTCAGTCAGTCTGTGAAGCAGTCAGTGTCAGCAATTGCGCAAGCTCGCTTTTTCTCTAACTAATGTTAACATTACACACTTTAAGAGACTTTGTTTGAGGATATCAACGTTATTCACTAGTCTAAAGATAGTTCTACCATCAAGAACATATAAAACAAAAGCAAAAACAATTTTTATTTGCAGAAGTCATCATTGATATTTGGTGTTAGCTAACGTTAGGTAACGTTATTATTTTTAGCTAAAGTTAATGTTATCTGTCTCCACACTTCTGTCAACTGACATATGCATTTGCTTTTGAAAATAAACAGCCTGGCTTGCTTAAGCATAACTGAAGATTAAATAGAAATATAACATGACGAATGCATGTACCGATTGGTTGCCCCATCTTCCCAGGAGGTGGTGGTGTAAACATCATCAAATTTATCAAGTCCTGACCAGTCTTGGGCTTTTAATTGTAAGCTGTCCCATTTGCCTTGATTTATTGTATCGGTGGGCTTGCAAGGCTTGTCACATTTTAGGACACATTCATAGGACATTGTGTGCTTTGTCTTTCATTGGGAGGGAAAGCAACTCGCTATTATATTACTGTTATATTATATTGCTGTTATACGCTGTTTATTTTCAAAAGCAAATGCATATGTCAGTTGACAGAATTGTGGAGACAGATAACATTAACTTTAGCTAAAAATAATAACGTTACCTAACGTTAGCTAACACCAAATATCAATGATGACTTCTGCAAATAAAAATTGTTTTTGCTTTTGTTTTATATGTTCTTGATGGTAGAACTATCTTTAGACTAGTGAATAACGTTGATAACCTCAAACAAAGTTTTCTTTTTCTTTTTCTTTTTTATATATTCCCCCCCCCGATTTTTTATCCCATTTTTATCCCCCATTAGTGCTAACGTAATTTCTTTATCCTGGTTGCTACTCCACCCTCTGCCGATCTGGGGAGAGCCGAAACTGGCTCCATGCTTCCTCCGAGACATGGGCAGTTAGCCAGCCGCTTCTTTTCACCTGACAGGGGAAGCTTCACCGGTAGGACATAGTACGTGGGAGGTTCACACTATTCCAACCAGTTCCCCTCCCTCTGAACAGGCGCCCTTAACGACCAGAGGAGGAACCACATTAGCAACCAGGATATTGCATGTTTTTGGTGAAGGGGGTTCCTATATGAAGGAAACCCCCGGGAGGCACGGGGAGAACATGCAAACTCCACACAGAAAGGCCCTTTTGACGACCCCACCCGGGCGGTGGGCACTCGAGGACATGCGGACGGGCACGCATTCCTTCAGCGTTCACATCGTCCCAGGTGGGAATCGAACCCACGACCTTCGAGCTGTGAGGCGATAGTGCTTACCACTACACCACCGTACCTCCTTTTATATCCTCAAACAAAGTCTCTTAAAGTGTGTAATGTTAACATTAGTTAGAGAAAAAGCGAGCTCGCGCAAGTGCTGACACTGACTGCTTCACAGACTGACTGGGCTAATCTGAAAATGCTTGACTGAAAAAGGGCCGTTGCCTACCAACAAGGTCAAGATTAAAAGTCCATACTCTTAACAAAAACTAAAACTTCACTGAAAAGGGACATTGCACAACAGGGATTAGGACTAGACAGTCAGCTGAGTTCAAAGACAAGTTTCATTTACTGTGTGCTGATTAAATTTAATAGCCTAGGATTCAGTTTTAATTTCAAAGTTAATTTCATTGTTTGTTTTGAGTTGACCTTTAAATTCAGCTCAAGCAACTAACCTTGCTAGCTTTGCATACAGAATACTATTTTATGTTAGGCTATAGTGCAAAATTGTTTTTGGTTCATTATGAAAATGTGATGGGATGAACTGGACACCATATTCTCAGTAGCCTACCCTATTTAATGGGAAACCGCAAATCAGCAACTGTTGTTTACACACAAACATTGACTTTAATGACCTCAGAGATTACTTCTGTGTACTTATACTGTATATTATTCAACTCATCATGAGAAGACCTGTCATTCAAGCCTAATATGAAGGCTCTATGACGATTTTGAAAAAACTGCCTTTTAGAGCTCAAAATTGGCAGCCATCTTGTATTTGAAGGTCAAAAATAAGTCAAATCATTATATAAACACCAAATATGTATTCCTTGACCAGAATAAGCTCTGAAACCATGTATTGTGCACAGGGCCGTAACCAGGGTTCCGAAATAGGGGAGGTCCAGCAAGGGGAGGGTTTTTTTCCCCCTTTTTTAGCCATATTTAGAGTAATATATCATTTTAAATCAACATTAGGATTATACTGTTGTGATGTCATTATTCAGTATATTCTCTTTCATGTCACCACCTGCTCAGCTCTCCTGTCAACATAATTGTAACTAACAAACACAAACTGTGTTAGCCAAATTCATATCAAAATGACACCTACAAACACAGGTACACAACCCAAGCCGTACACAACACACAAAGTCATCATCGATAATAAAAAAAACATACAGAGGGACATTTATTTATTCCTGATAGGAACGATTGAAAAATAAAATAAAATATATTATGTTGTTTTTAACTTTACACCACCTCTTTTTGTTACTTATTGGGTCATGAAATTGAAACCATGCATATAGCCACCTGCATACCTGACTTCGGGAGCTTGGCAATTGGCATCATGCATGATTAGCCAGTAGCATCCCAACGTGTCACACAGGTAACATTACTTAAGAGACAGACTAGACACTTACTTTCTTGGTTGTTGCTAAAAAATCTGTCAGTGTCACTCACTGTCTGTCGTTCACTTCGCTCACTGTCTCGCAGCTCGCTCACCTTCAATTATCTCGCCAGGCAGACAGACAGTCATCACTCACCACCATGCTGCTGCTCTCTCGGAATCAAGTTACCGCGGACGCGGCGTCAGATGACTTCCTGCCTGACCTGCCTTTCGTTTCAAAATAAAAGCGATCCCGTGTTTTTCATGCTTTTCCATGCAGATTGTTTTATATATATATATATATATATATTTTTTTTTTTTTTCCCTCTGAAATATTAGGGGAGGTCCGGACCTCCCCGTCCTCATAGCTAGTTACGGCCATGATTGTGCATCATTGTAGGTCAAACCATTAAAAAGTTCATTTCCACGGCAGACATTTTGGATTTTGGTCTCTCAAATATTTTCCCCGCCTTTTTTTAAAATACACCCCGGCTAAATTTGTTTATTAACCCTCCTAGATGACAAATCCATTGAGAAACAGACCTTCGCTCTCCACGGTCACGGAAGTGCCACAGATGACCCTACTATAAGACCGCATTGACTCAGTGCGGTATTCAGCCTCTCTGGTGTCAAGTCTGATTTTGGAAAAAAAAAAAAAATCCAAAATCAGACAGAGTGTTGAGACCAGAGAGGCTAAGAGCGCATTGACTCAGTGCGGTATTCAGCCTCTCTGGTGTCAAGTCTGATTTTGGAAAAAAAAAAAAAAAAAAAATCCAAAATCAGACAGAGTGTTGAGACCAGAGAGGCTAAGACCGCATTGACTCAGTGCGGTATTCAGCCTCTCTGGTGTCAAGTCTGATTTTGGAAAAAAAAAAAAAAAAAATCCAAAATCAGACAGAGTGTTGACACCAGAGAGGCTAAGACCGCATTGACTCAGTGCGGTATTCAGCCTCTCTGGTGTCAAGTCTGATTTTGGAAAAAAAAAAAGACCAGAGAGGCTAAGACCGCATTGACTCAGTGCGGTATTCAGCCTCTCTGGTGTCAAGTCTGATTTTGGAAAAAAAAAAAAAAATCCAAAATCAGACAGAGTGTTGACACCAGAGAGGCTAAGAGCGCATTGACTCAGTGCGGTATTCAGCCTCTCTGGTGTCAAGTCTGATTTTGGAAAAAAAAAAAAAAAAAATCCAAAATCAGACAGAGTGTTGACACCAGAGAGGCTAAGACCGCATTGACTCAGTGCGGTATTCAGCCTCTCTGGTGTCAAGTCTGATTTTGGAAAAAAAAAAAGACCAGAGAGGCTAAGACCGCATTGACTCAGTGCGGTATTCAGCCTCTCTGGTGTCAAGTCTGATTTTGGAAAAAAAAAAAAAAATCCAAAATCAGACAGAGTGTTGACACCAGAGAGGCTAAGAGCGCATTGACTCAGTGCGGTATGCAGCCTCTCTGGTGTCAAGTCTGATTTTGGAAAAAAAAAAAAAAAAAATCCAAAATCAGACAGAGTGTTGAGACCAGAGAGGCTAAGACCGCATTGACTCAGTGCGGTATTCAGCCTCTCTGGTGTCAAGTCTGATTTTGGAAAAAAAAAAAAAAAAATCCAAAATCAGACAGAGTGTTGACACCAGAGAGGCTAAGACCGCATTGACTCAGTGCGGTATTCAGCCTCTCTGGTGTCAAGTCTGATTTTGGAAAAAAAAAAAAAATCCAAAATCAGACAGAGTGTTGAGACCAGAGAGGCTAAGAGCGCATTGACTCAGTGCGGTATTCAGCCTCTCTGGTGTCAAGTCTGATTTTGGAAAAAAAAAAAAAAAAAAAATCCAAAATCAGACAGAGTGTTGAGACCAGAGAGGCTAAGACCGCATTGACTCAGTGCGGTATTCAGCCTCTCTGGTGTCAAGTCTGATTTTGGAAAAAAAAAAAAAAAAAATCCAAAATCAGACAGAGTGTTGACACCAGAGAGGCTAAGACCGCATTGACTCAGTGCGGTATTCAGCCTCTCTGGTGTCAAGTCTGATTTTGGAAAAAAAAAAAGACCAGAGAGGCTAAGACCGCATTGACTCAGTGCGGTATTCAGCCTCTCTGGTGTCAAGTCTGATTTTGGAAAAAAAAAAAAAAAATCCAAAATCAGACAGAGTGTTGACACCAGAGAGGCTAAGACCGCATTGACTCAGTGCGGTATTCAGCCTCTCTGGTGTCAAGTCTGATTTTGGAAAAAAAAAAAAAAAATCCAAAATCAGACAGAGTGTTGACACCAGAGAGGCTAAGACCGCATTGACTCAGTGCGGTATTCAGCCTCTCTGGTGTCAAGTCTGATTTTGGAAAAAAAAAAAAAAAATCCAAAATCAGACAGAGTGTTGACACCAGAGAGGCTAAGACCGCATTGACTCAGTGCGGTATTCAGCCTCTCTGGTGTCAAGTCTGATTTTGGAAAAAAAAAAAAAATCCAAAATCAGACAGTGTTGAGACCAGAGAGGCTAAGACCGCATTGACTCAGTGCGGTATTCAGCCTCTCTGGTGTCAAGTCTGATTTTGGAAAAAAAAAAAAAAAAAAAAATCCAAAATCAGACAGAGTGTTGAGACCAGAGAGGCTAAGACTGCATTGACTCAGTGCGGTATTCAGCCTCTCTGGTGTCAAGTCTGATTTTGGAAAAAAAAAAAAAAAAATCCAAAATCAGACAGAGTGTTGAGACCAGAGAGGCTAAGACCGCATTGACTCAGTGCGGTATTCAGCCTCTCTGGTGTCAAGTCTGATTTTGGAAAAAAAAAAAAAAATCCAAAATCAGACAGAGTGTTGACACCAGAGAGGCTAAGACCGCATTGACTCAGTGCGGTATTCAGCCTTTCTGGTGTCAAGTCTGATTTTGGAAAAAAAAAAAAAAATCCAAAATCAGACAGAGTGTTGAGACCAGAGAGGCTAAGAGCGCATTGACTCAGTGCGGTATGCAGCCTCTCTGGTGTCAAGTCTGATTTTGGAAAAGAAAAAAAAAAAAAAAATCCAAAATCAGACAGAGTGTTGAGACCAGAGAGGCTAAGACCGCATTGACTCAGTGCGGTATTCAGCCTCTCTGGTGTCAAGTCTGATTTTGGAAAAAAAAAAAAAAAATCCAAAATCAGACAGAGTGTTGACACCAGAGAGGCTAAGACCGCATTGACTCAGTGCGGTATTCAGCCTCTCTGGTGTCAAGTCTGATTTTGGAAAAAAATAAATAAAAAAAAATCCAAAATCAGACAGAGTGTTGAGACCAGAGAGGCTAAGACCGCATTGACTCAGTGCGGTATTCAGCCTCTCTGGTGTCAAGTCTGATTTTGGAAAAAAATAAATAAAAAAAAATCCAAAATCAGACAGAGTGTTGAGACCAGAGAGGCTAAGACCGCATTGACTCAGTGCGGTATTCAGCCTCTCTGGTGTCAAGTCTGATTTTGGAAAAAAAAAAAAAAAAATCCAAAATCAGACAGAGTGTTGACACCAGAGAGGCTAAGACCGCATTGACTCAGTGCGGTATTCAGCCTCTCTGGTGTCAAGTCTGATTTTGGAAAAAAAAAAAAAAAATCCAAAATCAGACAGAGTGTTGACACCAGAGAGGCTAAGACCGCATTGACTCAGTGCGGTATTCAGCCTCTCTGGTGTCAAGTCTGATTTTGGAAAAAAATAAATAAAAAAAAATCCAAAATCAGACAGAGTGTTGAGACCAGAGAGGCTAAGACCGCATTGACTCAGTGCGGTATTCAGCCTCTCTGGTGTCAAGTCTGATTTTGGAAAAAAAAAAAAAAAAATCCAAAATCAGACAGAGTGTTGACACCAGAGAGGCTAAGACCGCATTGACTCAGTGCGGTATTCAGCCTCTCTGGTGTCAAGTCTGATTTTGGAAAAAAAAAAAAAAAATCCAAAATCAGACAGAGTGTTGACACCAGAGAGGCTAAGACCGCATTGACTCAGTGCGGTATTCAGCCTCTCTGGTGTCAAGTCTGATTTTGGAAAAAAAATAAAATAATCCAAAATCAGACAGAGTGTTGACACCAGAGAGGCTAAGACCGCATTGACTCAGTGCGGTATTCAGCCTCTCTGGTGTCAAGTCTGATTTTGGAAAAAAATAATAATCCAAAATCAGACAGAGTGTTGACACCAGAGAGGCTAAGACCGCATTGACTCAGTGCGGTAGTCAGCCTCTCTGGTCTCAAGTCTGATTTTGGAAAAAAAAAAAAAAAAAAAATCCAAAATCAGACAGAGTGTTGACACCAGAGAGGCTAAGAGCGCATTGACTCAGTGCGGTATGCAGCCTCTCTGGTGTCAAGTCTGATTTTGGAAAGAAAAAAAAAAAAAAATCCAAAATCAGACAGAGTGTTGACACCAGAGAGGCTAAGACCGCATTGACTCAGTGCAGTATTCAGCCTCTCTGGTGTCAAGTCTGATTTTGGAAAAAAAAAAAAAAATCCAAAATCAGACAGAGTGTTGACACCAGAGAGGCTAAGACCGCATTGACTCAGTGCGGTATTCAGCCTCTCTGGTGTCAAGTCTGATTTTGGAAAAAAAAAAAAAAAATCCAAAATCAGACAGAGTGTTGAGACCAGAGAGGCTAAGAGCGCATTGACTCAGTGCGGTATGCAGCGTCTCTCGTGTCAAGTCTGATTTTGGAAAAAAAAAAAAAAAAAATCCAAAATCAGACAGAGTGTTGACACCAGAGAGGCTAAGAGCGCATTGACTCAGTGCGGTATGCAGCCTCTCTGGTGTCAAGTCTGATTTTGGAAAAAAAAAAAAAAAAAATCCAAAATCAGACAGAGTGTTGACACCAGAGAGGCTAAGACCGCATTGACTCAGTGCGGTATTCAGCCTCTCTGGTGTCAAGTCTGATTTTGGAAAAAAAAAAAAAAAATCCAAAATCAGACAGAGTGTTGACACCAGAGAGGCTAAGACCGCATTGACTCAGTGCGGTATTCAGCCTCTCTGGTGTCAAGTCTGATTTTGGAAAAAAAAAAAAAAAATCCAAAATCAGACAGAGTGTTGACACCAGAGAGGCTAAGACCGCATTGACTCAGTGCGGTATTCAGCCTCTCTGGTGTCAAGTCTGATTTTGGAAAAAAAAAAAAAAATCCAAAATCAGACAGAGTGTTGACACCAGAGAGGCTAAGACCGCATTGACTCAGTGCGGTATTCAGCCTCTCTGGTGTCAAGTCTGATTTTGGAAAAAAAAAAAAAATCCAAAATCAGACAGTGTTGAGACCAGAGAGGCTAAGACCGCATTGACTCAGTGCGGTATTCAGCCTCTCTGGTGTCAAGTCTGATTTTGGAAAAAAAAAAAAAAAAAAAAATCCAAAATCAGACAGAGTGTTGAGACCAGAGAGGCTAAGACTGCATTGACTCAGTGCGGTATTCAGCCTCTCTGGTGTCAAGTCTGATTTTGGAAAAAAAAAAAAAAAAATCCAAAATCAGACAGAGTGTTGAGACCAGAGAGGCTAAGACCGCATTGACTCAGTGCGGTATTCAGCCTCTCTGGTGTCAAGTCTGATTTTGGAAAAAAAAAAAAAAATCCAAAATCAGACAGAGTGTTGACACCAGAGAGGCTAAGACCGCATTGACTCAGTGCGGTATTCAGCCTTTCTGGTGTCAAGTCTGATTTTGGAAAAAAAAAAAAAAATCCAAAATCAGACAGAGTGTTGAGACCAGAGAGGCTAAGAGCGCATTGACTCAGTGCGGTATGCAGCCTCTCTGGTGTCAAGTCTGATTTTGGAAAAAAAAAAAAAAAAAAAAATCCAAAATCAGACAGAGTGTTGAGACCAGAGAGGCTAAGACCGCATTGACTCAGTGCGGTATTCAGCCTCTCTGGTGTCAAGTCTGATTTTGGAAAAAAAAAAAAAAAAAATCCAAAATCAGACAGAGTGTTGACACCAGAGAGGCTAAGACCGCATTGACTCAGTGCGGTATTCAGCCTCTCTGGTGTCAAGTCTGATTTTGGAAAAAAAAAAAAAAAATCCAAAATCAGACAGAGTGTTGACACCAGAGAGGCTAAGACCGCATTGACTCAGTGCGGTATTCAGCCTCTCTGGTGTCAAGTCTGATTTTGGAAAAAAATAAATAAAAAAAAATCCAAAATCAGACAGAGTGTTGAGACCAGAGAGGCTAAGACCGCATTGACTCAGTGCGGTATTCAGCCTCTCTGGTGTCAAGTCTGATTTTGGAAAAAAATAAATAAAAAAAAATCCAAAATCAGACAGAGTGTTGAGACCAGAGAGGCTAAGACCGCATTGACTCAGTGCGGTATTCAGCCTCTCTGGTGTCAAGTCTGATTTTGGAAAAAAAAAAAAAAAAATCCAAAATCAGACAGAGTGTTGACACCAGAGAGGCTAAGACCGCATTGACTCAGTGCGGTATTCAGCCTCTCTGGTGTCAAGTCTGATTTTGGAAAAAAAAAAAAAAAATCCAAAATCAGACAGAGTGTTGACACCAGAGAGGCTAAGACCGCATTGACTCAGTGCGGTATTCAGCCTCTCTGGTGTCAAGTCTGATTTTGGAAAAAAATAAATAAAAAAAAATCCAAAATCAGACAGAGTGTTGAGACCAGAGAGGCTAAGACCGCATTGACTCAGTGCGGTATTCAGCCTCTCTGGTGTCAAGTCTGATTTTGGAAAAAAAAAAAAAAAAATCCAAAATCAGACAGAGTGTTGACACCAGAGAGGCTAAGACCGCATTGACTCAGTGCGGTATTCAGCCTCTCTGGTGTCAAGTCTGATTTTGGAAAAAAAAAAAAAAAATCCAAAATCAGACAGAGTGTTGACACCAGAGAGGCTAAGACCGCATTGACTCAGTGCGGTATTCAGCCTCTCTGGTGTCAAGTCTGATTTTGGAAAAAAAAAATAATAATCCAAAATCAGACAGAGTGTTGACACCAGAGAGGCTAAGACCGCATTGACTCAGTGCGGTATTCAGCCTCTCTGGTGTCAAGTCTGATTTTGGAAAAAAATAATAATCCAAAATCAGACAGAGTGTTGACACCAGAGAGGCTAAGACCGCATTGACTCAGTGCGGTAGTCAGCCTCTCTGGTCTCAAGTCTGATTTTGGAAAAAAAAAAAAAAAAAAAATCCAAAATCAGACAGAGTGTTGACACCAGAGAGGCTAAGAGCGCATTGACTCAGTGCGGTATGCAGCCTCTCTGGTGTCAAGTCTGATTTTGGAAAAAAAAAAAAAAAAAATCCAAAATCAGACAGAGTGTTGACACCAGAGAGGCTAAGACCGCATTGACTCAGTGCAGTATTCAGCCTCTCTGGTGTCAAGTCTGATTTTGGAAAAAAAAAAAAAAATCCAAAATCAGACAGAGTGTTGACACCAGAGAGGCTAAGACCGCATTGACTCAGTGCGGTATTCAGCCTCTCTGGTGTCAAGTCTGATTTTGGAAAAAAAAAAAAAAAATCCAAAATCAGACAGAGTGTTGAGACCAGAGAGGCTAAGAGCGCATTGACTCAGTGCGGTATGCAGCGTCTCTCGTGTCAAGTCTGATTTTGGAAAAAAAAAAAAAAAAAATCCAAAATCAGACAGAGTGTTGAGACCAGAGAGGCTAAGAGCGCATTGACTCAGTGCGGTATTCAGCCTCTCTGGTCTCAAGTCTGATTTTGGAAAAAAAAAAAAAAAAAAAATCCAAAATCAGACAGAGTGTTGACACCAGAGAGGCTAAGAGCGCATTGACTCAGTGCGGTATGCAGCCTCTCTGGTGTCAAGTCTGATTTTGGAAAAAAAAAAAAAAAAAATCCAAAATCAGACAGAGTGTTGACACCAGAGAGGCTAAGACCGCATTGACTCAGTGCGGTATTCAGCCTCTCTGGTGTCAAGTCTGATTTTGGAAAAAAAATAAAAAAATCCAAAATCAGACAGAGTGTTGACACCAGAGAGGCTAAGACCGCATTGACTCAGTGCGGTATTCAGCCTCTCTGGTGTCAAGTCTGATTTTGGAAAAAAAAAAAAAAAAATCCAAAATCAGACAGAGTGTTGAGACCAGAGAGGCTAAGAGCGCATTGACTCAGTGCGGTATGCAGCGTCTCTCGTGTCAAGTCTGATTTTGGAAAAAAAAAAAAAAAAAAATCCAAAATCAGACAGAGTGTTGAGACCAGAGAGGCTAAGAGCGCATTGACTCAGTGCGGTATGCAGCGTCTCTCGTGTCAAGTCTGATTTTGGAAAAAAAAAAAAAAAAAATCCAAAATCAGACAGAGTGTTGAGACCAGAGAGGCTAAGACCGCATTGACTCAGTGCGGTATTCAGCCTCTCTGGTGTCAAGTCTGATTTTGGAAAAAAAAAAAAAAAAATCCAAAATCAGACAGAGTGTTGACACCAGAGAGGCTAAGACCGCATTGACTCAGTGCGGTATTCAGCCTCTCTGGTGTCAAGTCTGATTTTGGAAAAAAAAAAAAAATCCAAAATCAGACAGAGTGTTGAGACCAGAGAGGCTAAGAGCGCATTGACTCAGTGCGGTATTCAGCCTCTCTGGTGTCAAGTCTGATTTTGGAAAAAAAAAAAAAAAAAAATCCAAAATCAGACAGAGTGTTGAGACCAGAGAGGCTAAGACCGCATTGACTCAGTGCGGTATTCAGCCTCTCTGGTGTCAATTCTGATTTTGGAAAAAAAAAAAAAAAAAATCCAAAATCAGACAGAGTGTTGACACCAGAGAGGCTAAGACCGCATTGACTCAGTGCGGTATTCAGCCTCTCTGGTGTCAAGTCTGATTTTGGAAAAAAAAAAAGACCAGAGAGGCTAAGACCGCATTGACTCAGTGCGGTATTCAGCCTCTCTGGTGTCAAGTCTGATTTTGGAAAAAAAAAAAAAAAATCCAAAATCAGACAGAGTGTTGACACCAGAGAGGCTAAGAGCGCATTGACTCAGTGCGGTATGCAGCCTCTCTGGTGTCAAGTCTGATTTTGGAAAAAAAAAAAAAATAAATCCAAAATCAGACAGAGTGTTGAGACCAGAGAGGCTAAGACCGCATTGACTCAGTCCGGTATTCAGCCTCTCTGGTGTCAAGTCTGATTTTGGAAAAAAAAAAAAAAAAATCCAAAATCAGACAGAGTGTTGACACCAGAGAGGCTAAGACCGCATTGACTCAGTGCGGTATTCAGCCTCTCTGGTGTCAAGTCTGATTTTGGAAAAAAAAAAAAAATCCAAAATCAGACAGAGTGTTGAGACCAGAGAGGCTAAGAGCGCATTGACTCAGTGCGGTATTCAGCCTCTCTGGTGTCAAGTCTGATTTTGGAAAAAAAAAAAAAAAAAATCCAAAATCAGACAGAGTGTTGACACCAGAGAGGCTAAGACCGCATTGACTCAGTGCGGTATTCAGCCTCTCTGGTGTCAAGTCTGATTTTGGAAAAAAAAAAAAAAAAAATCCAAAATCAGACAGAGTGTTGACACCAGAGAGGCTAAGACCGCATTGACTCAGTGCGGTATTCAGCCTCTCTGGTGTCAAGTCTGATTTTGGAAGAAAAAAAAAGACCAGTGAGGCTAAGACCGCATTGACTCAGTGCGGTATTCAGCCTCTCTGGTGTCAAGTCTGATTTTGGAAAAAAAAAAAAAAAATCCAAAATCAGACAGAGTGTTGACACCAGAGAGGCTAAGACCGCATTGACTCAGTGCGGTATTCAGCCTCTCTGGTGTCAAGTCTGATTTTGGAAAAAAAAAAAAAAAATCCAAAATCAGACAGAGTGTTGACACCAGAGAGGCTAAGACCGCATTGACTCAGTGCGGTATTCAGCCTCTCTGGTGTCAAGTCTGATTTTGGAAAAAAAAAAAAAAAATCCAAAATCAGACAGAGTGTTGACACCAGAGAGGCTAAGACCGCATTGACTCAGTGCGGTATTCAGCCTCTCTGGTGTCAAGTCTGATTTTGGAAAAAAAAAAAAAAAAAAAAATCCAAAATCAGACAGAGTGTTGAGACCAGAGAGGCTAAGACCGCATTGACTCAGTGCGGTATTCAGCCTCTCTGGTGTCAAGTCTGATTTTGGAAAAAAAAAAAAAAAAATCCAAAATCAGACAGAGTGTTGAGACCAGAGAGGCTAAGACCGCATTGACTCAGTGCGGTATTCAGCCTCTCTGGTGTCAAGTCTGATTTTGGAAAAAAAAAAAAAAAATCCAAAATCAGACAGAGTGTTGACACCAGAGAGGCTAAGACCGCATTGACTCAGTGCGGTATTCAGCCTCTCTGGTGTCAAGTCTGATTTTGGAAAAAAAAAAAAAAAATCCAAAATCAGACAGAGTGTTGAGACCAGAGAGGCTAAGAGCGCATTGACTCAGTGCGGTATGCAGCCTCTCTGGTGTCAAGTCTGATTTTGGAAAAAAAAAAAAAAAAAAAAATCCAAAATCAGACAGAGTGTTGAGACCAGAGAGGCTAAGACCGCATTGACTCAGTGCGGTATTCAGCCTCTCTGGTGTCAAGTCTGATTTTTGAAAAAAAAAAAAAAAAATCCAAAATCAGACAGAGTGTTGACACCAGAGAGGCTAAGACCGCATTGACTCAGTGCGGTATTCAGCCTCTCTGGTGTCAAGTCTGATTTTGGAAAAAAAAAAAAAAAAATCCAAAATCAGACAGAGTGTTGACACCAGAGAGGCTAAGACCGCATTGACTCAGTGCGGTATTCAGCCTCTCTGGTGTCAAGTCTGATTTTGGAAAAAAAAAAAAAATCCAAAATCAGACAGAGTGTTGACACCAGAGAGGCTAAGACCGCATTGACTCAGTGCGGTATTCAGCCTCTCTGGTCTCAAGTCTGATTTTGGAAAAAAAAAAAAAAAAAAAATCCAAAATCAGACAGAGTGTTGACACCAGAGAGGCTAAGAGCGCATTGACTCAGTGCGGTATGCAGCCTCTCTGGTGTCAAGTCTGATTTTGGAAAAAAAAAAAAAAAAAATCCAAAATCAGACAGAGTGTTGACACCAGAGAGGCTAAGACCGCATTGACTCAGTGCGGTATTCAGCCTCTCTGGTGTCAAGTCTGATTTTGGAAAAAAAAAAAAAAAATCCAAAATCAGACAGAGTGTTGACACCAGAGAGGCTAAGACCGCATTGACTCAGTGCGGTATTCAGCCTCTCTGGTGTCAAGTCTGATTTTGGAAAAAAAAAAAAAAATCCAAAATCAGACAGAGTGTTGACACCAGAGAGGCTAAGACCGCATTGACTCAGTGCGGTATTCAGCCTCTCTGGTGTCAAGTCTGATTTTGGAAAAAAAAAAAAAAAATCCAAAATCAGACAGAGTGTTGAGACCAGAGAGGCTAAGAGCGCATTGACTCAGTGCGGTATGCAGCCTCTCTGGTGTCAAGTCTGATTTTGGAAAAAAAAAAAAAAAAAATCCAAAATCAGACAGAGTGTTGAGACCAGAGAGGCTAAGACCGCATTGACTCAGTGCGGTATTCAGCCTCTCTGGTGTCAAGTCTGATTTTGGAAAAAAAAAAAAAAAAATCCAAAATCAGACAGAGTGTTGACACCAGAGAGGCTAAGACCGCATTGACTCAGTGCGGTATTCAGCCTCTCTGGTGTCAAGTCTGATTTTGGAAAAAAAAAAAAAAATCCAAAATCAGACAGAGTGTTGAGACCAGAGAGGCTAAGAGCGCATTGACTCAGTGCGGTATTCAGCCTCTCTGGTGTCAAGTCTGATTTTGGAAAAAAAAAAAAAAAAAAAAAATCCAAAATCAGACAGAGTGTTGAGACCAGAGAGGCTAAGACCGCATTGACTCAGTGCGGTATTCAGCCTCTCTGGTGTCAAGTCTGATTTTGAAAAAAAAAAAAAAAAAAATCCAAAATCAGACAGAGTGTTGACACCAGAGAGGCTAAGACCGCATTGACTCAGTGCAGTATTCAGCCTCTCTGGTGTCAAGTCTGATTTTGGAAAAAAAAAAAAAAAATCCAAAATCAGACAGAGTGTTGACACCAGAGAGGCTAAGACCGCATTGACTCAGTGCGGTATTCAGCCTCTCTGGTGTCAAGTCTGATTTTGGAAAAAAAAAAAAAAATCCAAAATCAGACAGAGTGTTGACACCAGAGAGGCTAAGACCGCATTGACTCAGTGCGGTATTCAGCCTCTCTGGTGTCAAGTCTGATTTTGGAAAAAAAAAAAAAATCCAAAATCAGACAGTGTTGAGACCAGAGAGGCTAAGACCGCATTGACTCAGTGCGGTATTCAGCCTCTCTGGTGTCAAGTCTGATTTTGAAAATAAAAAAAAAAAAAAATCCAAAATCAGACAGAGTGTTGAGACCAGAGAGGCTAAGACCGCATTGACTCAGTGCGGTATTCAGCCTCTCTGGTGTCAAGTCTGATTTTGGAAAAAAAAAAAAAAAAATCCAAAATCAGACAGAGTGTTGAGACCAGAGAGGCTAAGACCGCATTGACTCAGTGCGGTATTCAGCCTCTCTGGTGTCAAGTCTGATTTTGGAAAAAAAAAAAAAAAATCCAAAATCAGACAGAGTGTTGACACCAGAGAGGCTAAGACCGCATTGACTCAGTGCGGTATTCAGCCTTTCTGGTGTCAAGTCTGATTTTGGAAAAAAAAAAAAAAAATCCAAAATCAGACAGAGTGTTGAGACCAGAGAGGCTAAGAGCGCATTGACTCAGTGCGGTATGCAGCCTCTCTGGTGTCAAGTCTGATTTTGGAAAAAAAAAAAAAAAAAATCCAAAATCAGACAGAGTGTTGAGACCAGAGAGGCTAAGACCGCATTGACTCAGTGCGGTATTCAGCCTCTCTGGTGTCAAGTCTGATTTTGGAAAAAAAAAAAAAAAAATCCAAAATCAGACAGAGTGTTGACACCAGAGAGGCTAAGACCGCATTGACTCAGTGCGGTATTCAGCCTCTCTGGTGTCAAGTCTGATTTTGGAAAAAAAAAAAAAAATCCAAAATCAGACAGAGTGTTGAGACCAGAGAGGCTAAGAGCGCATTGACTCAGTGCGGTATGCAGCCTCTCTGGTGTCAAGTCTGATTTTGGAAAAAAAAAAAAAAAAAATCCAAAATCAGACAGAGTGTTGAGACCAGAGAGGCTAAGAGCGCATTGACTCAGTGCGGTATGCAGCCTCTCTGGTGTCAAGTCTGATTTTGGAAAAAAAAAAAAAAAAATCCAAAATCAGACAGAGTGTTGAGACCAGAGAGGCTAAGACCGCATTGACTCAGTGCGGTATTCAGCCTCTCTGGTGTCAAGTCTGATTTTGGAAAAAAAAAAAATCCAAAATCAGACAGAGTGTTGACACCAGAGAGGCTAAGACCGCATTGACTCAGTGCGGTATTCAGCCTCTCTGGTGTCAAGTCTGATTTTGGAAAAAAAAAAAAAAAATCCAAAATCAGACAGAGTGTTGAGACCAGAGAGGCTAAGAGCGCATTGACTCAGTGCGGTATGCAGCCTCTCTGGTGTCAAGTCTGATTTTGGAAAAAAAAAAAAAAAAATCCAAAATCAGACAGAGTGTTGAGACCAGAGAGGCTAAGAGTGCATTGACTCAGTGCGGTATTCAGCCTCTCTGCTGTCAAGTCTGATTTTGGAAAAAAAAAAAAAATCCAAAATCAGACACAGTGTTGACACCAGAGAGGCTAAGACCGCATTGACTCAGTGCGGTATTCAGCCTCTCTGGTGTCAAGTCTGATTTTGGAAAAAAAAAAAAAATCAAAAATCAGACAGTGTTGAGACCAGAGAGGCTAAGACCGCATTGACTCAGTGCGGTATTCAGCCTCTCTGGTGTCAAGTCTGATTTTGGAAAAAAAAAAAAAAAAAAAAATCCAAAATCAGACAGAGTGTTGAGACCAGAGAGGCTAAGACCGCATTGACTCAGTGCGGTATTCAGCCTCTCTGGTGTCAAGTCTGATTTTGGAAAAAAAAAAAAAAAAAATCCAAAATCAGACAGAGTGTTGACACCAGAGAGGCTAAGACCGCATTGACTCAGTGCGGTATTCAGCCTCTCTGGTGTCAAGTCTGATTTTGGAAAAAAAAAAAAAAAATCCAAAATCAGACAGAGTGTTGACACCAGAGAGGCTAAGACCGCATTGACTCAGTGCGGTATTCAGCCTCTCTGGTGTCAAGTCTGATTTTGGAAAAAAAAAAAAAAAATCCAAAATCAGACAGAGTGTTGACACCAGAGAGGCTAAGACCGCATTGACTCAGTGCGGTATTCAGCCTCTCTGGTGTCAAGTCTGATTTTGGAAAAAAAAAAAAAAAATCCAAAATCAGACAGAGTGTTGACACCAGAGAGGCTAAGACCGCATTGACTCAGTGCGGTATTCAGCCTCTCTGGTGTCAAGTCTGATTTTGGAAAAAAAAAAAAAAAATCCAAAATCAGACAGAGTGTTGACACCAGAGAGGCTAAGACCGCATTGACTCAGTGCGGTATTCAGCCTCTCTGGTGTCAAGTCTGATTTTGGAAAAAAAAAAAAAATTCCAAAATCAGAAAGAGTGTTGAGACCAGAGAGGCTAAGAGCGCATTGACTCAGTGCGGTATGCAGCCTCTCTGGTGTCAAGTCTGATTTTGGAAAAAAAAAAAAAAAAAATCCAAAATCAGACAGAGTGTTGAGACCAGAGAGGCTAAGACCGCATTGACTCAGTGCGGTATTCAGCCTCTCTGGTGTCAAGTCTGATTTTGGAAAAAAAAAAAAAATCCAAAATCAGACAGAGTGTTGACACCAGAGAGGCTAAGACCGCATTGACTCAGTGCGGTATTCAGCCTCTCTGGTCTCAAGTCTGATTTTGGAAAAAAAAAAAAAAAAAAAATCCAAAATCAGACAGAGTGTTGAGACCAGAGAGGCTAAGACCGCATTGACTCAGTGCGGTATTCAGCCTCTCTGGTGTCAAGTCTGATTTTGGAAAAAAAAAAAAAATCCAAAATCAGACAGAGTGTTGACACCAGAGAGGCTAAGACCGCATTGACTCAGTGCGGTATTCAGCCTCTCTGGTCTCAAGTCTGATTTTGGAAAAAAAAAAAAAAAAAAATCCAAAATCAGACAGAGTGTTGACACCAGAGAGGCTAAGAGCGCATTGACTCAGTGCGGTATGCAGCCTCTCTGGTGTCAAGTCTGATTTTGGAAAAAAAAAAAAAAAAATCCAAAATCAGACAGAGTGTTGACACCAGAGAGGCTAAGACCGCATTGACTCAGTGCGGTATTCAGCCTCTCTGGTGTCAAGTCTGATTTTGGAAAAAAAAAAAAAAAATCCAAAATCAGACAGAGTGTTGACACCAGAGAGGCTAAGACCGCATTGACTCAGTGCGGTATTCAGCCTCTCTGGTGTCAAGTCTGATTTTGGAAAAAAAAAAAAAAAATCCAAAATCAGACAGAGTGTTGACACCAGAGAGGCTAAGACCGCATTGACTCAGTGCGGTATTCAGCCTCTCTGGTGTCAAGTCTGATTTTGGAAAAAAAAAAAAAAATCCAAAATCAGACAGAGTGTTGAGACCAGAGAGGCTAAGAGCGCATTGACTCAGTGCGGTATGCAGCCTCTCTGGTGTCAAGTCTGATTTTGGAAAAAAAAAAAAAAAAAATCCAAAATCAGACAGAGTGTTGAGACCAGAGAGGCTAAGACCGCATTGACTCAGTGCGGTATTCAGCCTCTCTGGTGTCAAGTCTGATTTTGGAAAAAAAAAAAAAAAAATCCAAAATCAGACAGAGTGTTGACACCAGAGAGGCTAAGACCGCATTGACTCAGTGCGGTATTCAGCCTCTCTGGTGTCAAGTCTGATTTTGGAAAAAAAAAAAAAAATCCAAAATCAGACAGAGTGTTGAGACAGAGAGGCTAAGAGCGCATTGACTCAGTGCGGTATTCAGCCTCTCTGGTGTCAAGTCTGATTTTGGAAAAAAAAAAAAAAAAAAAATCCAAAATCAGACAGAGTGTTGAGACCAGAGAGGCTAAGACCGCATTGACTCAGTGCGGTATTCAGCCTCTCTGGTGTCAAGTCTGATTTTGGAAAAAAAAAAAAAAAAAATCCAAAATCAGACAGAGTGTTGACACCAGAGAGGCTAAGACCGCATTGACTCAGTGCGGTATTCAGCCTCTCTGGTGTCAAGTCTGATTTTGGAAAAAAAAAAAAGACCAGAGAGGCTAAGACCGCATTGACTCAGTGCGGTATTCAGCCTCTCTGGTGTCAAGTCTGATTTTGGAAAAAAAAAAAAAAAAAATCCAAAATCAGACAGAGTGTTGAGACCAGAGAGGCTAAGACCGCATTGACTCAGTGCGGTATTCAGCCTCTCTGGTGTCAAGTCTGATTTTGGAAAAAAAAAAAAAAAATCCAAAATCAGACAGAGTGTTGACACCAGAGAGGCTAAGACCGCATTGACTCAGTGCGGTATTCAGCCTCTCTGGTGTCAAGTCTGATTTTGGAAAAAAAAAAAAAAAATCCAAAATCAGACAGAGTGTTGACACCAGAGAGGCTAAGACCGCATTGACTCAGTGCGGTATTCAGCCTCTCTGGTGTCAAGTCTGATTTTGGAAAAAAAAAAAAAAAAATCCAAAATCAGACAGAGTGTTGACACCAGAGAGGCTAAGACCGCATTGACTCAGTGCGGTATTCAGCCTCTCTGGTGTCAAGTCTGATTTTGGAAAAAAAAAAAAAAATCCAAAATCAGACAGAGTGTTGACACCAGAGAGGCTAAGACCGCATTGACTCAGTGCGGTATTCAGCCTCTCTGGTGTCAAGTCTGATTTTGGAAAAAAAAAAAAAAAATCCAAAATCAGAAAGAGTGTTGAGACCAGAGAGGCTAAGAGCGCATTGACTCAGTGCGGTATGCAGCCTCTCTGGTGTCAAGTCTGATTTTGGAAAAAAAAAAAAAAAAAATCCAAAATCAGACAGAGTGTTGAGACCAGAGAGGCTAAGACCGCATTGACTCAGTGCGGTATTCAGCCTCTCTGGTGTCAAGTCTGATTTTGGAAAAAAAAAAAAAAATCCAAAATCAGACAGAGTGTTGACACCAGAGAGGCTAAGACCGCATTGACTCAGTGCGGTATTCAGCCTCTCTGGTCTCAAGTCTGATTTTGGAAAAAAAAAAAAAAAAAATCTAAAATCAGACAGAGTGTTGAGACCAGAGAGGCTAAGACCGCATTGACTCAGTGCGGTATTCAGCCTCTCTGGTGTCAAGTCTGATTTTGGAAAAAAAAAAAATCCAAAATCAGACAGAGTGTTGACACCAGAGAGGCTAAGACCGCATTGACTCAGTGCGGTATTCAGCCTCTCTGGTGTCAAGTCTGATTTTGGAAAAAAAAAAAAGACCAGAGAGGCTAAGACCGCATTGACTCAGTGCGGTATTCAGCCTCTCTGGTGTCAAGTCTGATTTTGGAAAAAAAAAAAAAAAAAATCCAAAATCAGACAGAGTGTTGAGACCAGAGAGGCTAAGACCGCATTGACTCAGTGCGGTATTCAGCCTCTCTGGTGTCAAGTCTGATTTTGGAAAAAAAAAAAAAAAATCCAAAATCAGACAGAGTGTTGACACCAGAGAGGCTAAGACCGCATTGACTCAGTGCCGTATTCAGCCTCTCTGGTGTCAAGTCTGATTTTGGAAAAAAAAAAAAAAAATCCAAAATCAGACAGAGTGTTGACACCAGAGAGGCTAAGACCGCATTGACTCAGTGCGGTATTCAGCCTCTCTGGTGTCAAGTCTGATTTTGGAAAAAAAAAAAAAAATCCAAAATCAGACAGAGTGTTGACACCAGAGAGGCTAAGACCGCATTGACTCAGTGCGGTATTCAGCCTCTCTGGTGTCAAGTCTGATTTTGGAAAAAAAAAAAAAAAATCAAAAATCAGACAGAGTGTTGACACCAGAGAGGCTAAGACCGCATTGACTCAGTGCGGTATTCAGCCTCTCTGGTGTCAAGTCTGATTTTGGAAAAAAAAAAAAAAATCCAAAATCAGAAAGAGTGTTGAGACCAGAGAGGCTAAGAGTGCATTGACTCAGTGCGGTATGCAGCCTCTCTGGTGTCAAGTCTGATTTTGGAAAAAAAAAAAAAAAAAATCCAAAATCAGACAGAGTGTTGAGACCAGAGAGGCTAAGAGCGCATTGACTCAGTGCGGTATTCAGCCTCTCTGGTGTCAAGTCTGATTTTGGAAAAAAAAAAAATCCAAAATCAGACAGAGTGTTGACACCAGAGAGGCTAAGACCGCATTGACTCAGTGCGGTATTCAGCCTCTCTGGTGTCAAGTCTGATTTTGGAAAAAAAAAAAAAAAATCCAAAATCAGACAGAGTGTTGACACCAGAGAGGCTAAGACCGCATTGACTCAGTGCGGTATTCAGCCTCTCTGGTGTCAAGTCTGATTTTGGAAAAAAAAAAAAAAATCCAAAATCAGACAGAGTGTTGACACCAGAGAGGCTAAGACCGCATTGACTCAGTGCGGTATTCAGCCTCTCTGGTGTCAAGTCTGATTTTGGAAAAAAAAAAAAAAATCCAAAATCAGAAAGAGTGTTGAGACCAGAGAGGCTAAGAGCGCATTGACTCAGTGCGGTATGCAGCCTCTCTGGTGTCAAGTCTGATTTTGGAAAAAAAAAAAAAAAAAATCCAAAATCAGACAGAGTGTTGAGACCAGAGAGGCTAAGACCGCATTGACTCAGTGCGGTATTCAGCCTCTCTGGTGTCAAGTCTGATTTTGGAAAAAAAAAAAAAATCCAAAATCAGACAGAGTGTTGACACCAGAGAGGCTAAGACCGCATTGACTCAGTGCGGTATTCAGCCTCTCTGGTCTCAAGTCTGATTTTGGAAAAAAAAAAAAAAAAAATCTAAAATCAGACAGAGTGTTGAGACCAGAGAGGCTAAGACCGCATTGACTCAGTGCGGTATTCAGCCTCTCTGGTGTCAAGTCTGATTTTGGAAAAAAAAAAAATCCAAAATCAGACAGAGTGTTGACACCAGAGAGGCTAAGACCGCATTGACTCAGTGCGGTATTCAGCCTCTCTGGTGTCAAGTCTGATTTTGGAAAAAAAAAAAGACCAGAGAGGCTAAGACCGCATTGACTCAGTGCGGTATTCAGCCTCTCTGGTGTCAAGTCTGATTTTGGAAAAAAAAAAAAAAAAAAATCCAAAATCAGACAGAGTGTTGAGACCAGAGAGGCTAAGACCGCATTGACTCAGTGCGGTATTCAGCCTCTCTGGTGTCAAGTCTGATTTTGGAAAAAAAAAAAAAAAATCCAAAATCAGACAGAGTGTTGACACCAGAGAGGCTAAGACCGCATTGACTCAGTGCCGTATTCAGCCTCTCTGGTGTCAAGTCTGATTTTGGAAAAAAAAAAAAAAAATCCAAAATCAGACAGAGTGTTGACACCAGAGAGGCTAAGACCGCATTGACTCAGTGCGGTATTCAGCCTCTCTGGTGTCAAGTCTGATTTTGGAAAAAAAAAAAAAAATCCAAAATCAGACAGAGTGTTGACACCAGAGAGGCTAAGACCGCATTGACTCAGTGCGGTATTCAGCCTCTCTGGTGTCAAGTCTGATTTTGGAAAAAAAAAAAAAAAATCAAAAATCAGACAGAGTGTTGACACCAGAGAGGCTAAGACCGCATTGACTCAGTGCGGTATTCAGCCTCTCTGGTGTCAAGTCTGATTTTGGAAAAAAAAAAAAAAATCCAAAATCAGAAAGAGTGTTGAGACCAGAGAGGCTAAGAGTGCATTGACTCAGTGCGGTATGCAGCCTCTCTGGTGTCAAGTCTGATTTTGGAAAAAAAAAAAAAAAAATCCAAAATCAGACAGAGTGTTGAGACCAGAGAGGCTAAGAGCGCATTGACTCAGTGCGGTATTCAGCCTCTCTGGTGTCAAGTCTGATTTTGAAAAAAAAAAAATCCAAAATCAGACAGAGTGTTGACACCAGAGAGGCTAAGACCGCATTGACTCAGTGCGGTATTCAGCCTCTCTGGTGTCAAGTCTGATTTTGGAAAAAAAAAAAGACCAGAGAGGCTAAGACCGCATTGACTCAGTGCGGTATTCAGCCTCTCTGGTGTCAAGTCTGATTTTGGAAAAAAAAAAAAAAAAAAATCCAAAATCAGACAGAGTGTTGAGACCAGAGAGGCTAAGACCGCATTGACTCAGTGCGGTATTCAGCCTCTCTGGTGTCAAGTCTGATTTTGGAAAAAAAAAAAAAAAATCCAAAATCAGACAGAGTGTTGACACCAGAGAGGCTAAGACCGCATTGACTCAGTGCCGTATTCAGCCTCTCTGGTGTCAAGTCTGATTTTGGAAAAAAAAAAAAAAAATCCAAAATCAGACAGAGTGTTGACACCAGAGAGGCTAAGACCGCATTGACTCAGTGCGGTATGCAGCCTCTCTGGTGTCAAGTCTGATTTTGGAAAAAAAAAAAAAAAAAATCCAAAATCAGACAGAGTGTTGAGACCAGAGAGGCTAAGACCGCATTGACTCAGTGCGGTATTCAGCCTCTCTGGTGTCAAGTCTGATTTTGGAAAAAAAAAAAAAATCCAAAATCAGACAGAGTGTTGACACCAGAGAGGCTAAGACCGCATTGACTCAGTGCGGTATTCAGCCTCTCTGGTCTCAAGTCTGATTTTGGAAAAAAAAAAAAAAAAAATCCAAAATCAGACAGAGTGTTGAGACCAGAGAGGCTAAGACCGCATTGACTCAGTGCGGTATTCAGCCTCTCTGGTGTCAAGTCTGATTTTGGAAAAAAAAAAAAAATCCAAAATCAGACAGAGTGTTGACACCAGAGAGGCTAAGAGCGCATTGACTCAGTGCGGTATGCAGCCTCTCTGGTGTCAAGTCTGATTTTGGAAAAAAAAAAAAAAAAATCCAAAATCAGACAGAGTGTTGACACCAGAGAGGCTAAGACCGCATTGACTCAGTGCGGTATTCAGCCTCTCTGGTGTCAAGTCTGATTTTGGAAAAAAAAAAAAAAATCCAAAATCAGACAGAGTGTTGACACCAGAGAGGCTAAGACCGCATTGACTCAGTGCGGTATTCAGCCTCTCTGGTGTCAAGTCTGATTTTGGAAAAAAAAAAAAAAATCCAAAATCAGACAGAGTGTTGACACCAGAGAGGCTAAGACCGCATTGACTCAGTGCGGTATTCAGCCTCTCTGGTGTCAAGTCTGATTTTGGAAAAAAAAAAAAAAATCCAAAATCAGACAGAGTGTTGACACCAGAGAGGCTAAGACCGCATTGACTCAGTGCGGTATTCAGCCTCTCTGGTGTCAAGTCTGATTTTGGAAAAAAAAAAAAAAAATCCAAAATCAGACAGAGTGTTGACACCAGAGAGGCTAAGACCGCATTGACTCAGTGCGGTATTCAGCCTCTCTGGTGTCAAGTCTGATTTTGGAAAAAAAAAAAAAAATGCAAAATCAGAAAGAGTGTTGAGACCAGAGAGGCTAAGAGCGCATTGACTCAGTGCGGTATGCAGCCTCTCTGGTGTCAAGTCTGATTTTGGAAAAAAAAAAAAAAAAAATCCAAAATCAGACAGAGTGTTGAGACCAGAGAGGCTAAGAGCGCATTGACTCAGTGCGGTATTCAGCCTCTCTGGTGTCAAGTCTGATTTTGGAAAAAAAAAAATCCAAAATCAGACAGAGTGTTGACACCAGAGAGGCTAAGACCGCATTGACTCAGTGCGGTATTCAGCCTCTCTGGTGTCAAGTCTGATTTTGGAAAAAAAAAAAAGACCAGAGAGGCTAAGACCGCATTGACTCAGTGCGGTATTCAGCCTCTCTGGTGTCAAGTCTGATTTTGGAAAAAAAAAAAAAAAAAAATCCAAAATCAGACAGAGTGTTGAGACCAGAGAGGCTAAGACCGCATTGACTCAGTGCGGTATTCAGCCTCTCTGGTGTCAAGTCTGATTTTGGAAAAAAAAAAAAAAAATCCAAAATCAGACAGAGTGTTGACACCAGAGAGGCTAAGACCGCATTGACTCAGTGCCGTATTCAGCCTCTCTGGTGTCAAGTCTGATTTTGGAAAAAAAAAAAAAAAATCCAAAATCAGACAGAGTGTTGACACCAGAGAGGCTAAGACCGCATTGACTCAGTGCGGTATTCAGCCTCTCTGGTGTCAAGTCTGATTTTGGAAAAAAAAAAAAAAATCCAAAATCAGACAGAGTGTTGACACCAGAGAGGCTAAGACCGCATTGACTCAGTGCGGTATTCAGCCTCTCTGGTGTCAAGTCTGATTTTGGAAAAAAAAAAAAAAATCCAAAATCAGACAGAGTGTTGACACCAGAGAGGCTAAGACCGCATTGACTCAGTGCGGTATTCAGCCTCTCTGGTGTCAAGTCTGATTTTGGAAAAAAAAAAAAAAATCCAAAATCAGACAGAGTGTTGACACCAGAGAGGCTAAGACCGCATTGACTCAGTGCGGTATTCAGCCTCTCTGGTGTCAAGTCTGATTTTGGAAAAAAAAAAAAAAAATCCAAAATCAGACAGAGTGTTGACACCAGAGAGGCTAAGACCGCATTGACTCAGTGCGGTATTCAGCCTCTCTGGTGTCAAGTCTGATTTTGGAAAAAAAAAAAAAAATCCAAAATCAGAAAGAGTGTTGAGACCAGAGAGGCTAAGAGCGCATTGACTCAGTGCGGTATGCAGCCTCTCTGGTGTCAAGTCTGATTTTGGGAAAAAAAAAAAAAAAAATCCAAAATCAGACAGAGTGTTGAGACCAGAGAGGCTAAGAGCGCATTGACTCAGTGCGGTATTCAGCCTCTCTGGTGTCAAGTCTGATTTTGGAAAAAAAAAAAGACCAGAGAGGCTAAGACCGCATTGACTCAGTGCGGTATTCAGCCTCTCTGGTGTCAAGTCTGATTTTGGAAAAAAAAAAAAAAAAAAATCCAAAATCAGACAGAGTGTTGAGACCAGAGAGGCTAAGACCGCATTGACTCAGTGCGGTATTCAGCCTCTCTGGTGTCAAGTCTGATTTTGGAAAAAAAAAAAAAAAATCCAAAATCAGACAGAGTGTTGACACCAGAGAGGCTAAGACCGCATTGACTCAGTGCCGTATTCAGCCTCTCTGGTGTCAAGTCT
Source organism: Poromitra crassiceps (assembly GCF_964638095.1). Lineage (NCBI taxonomy): Eukaryota > Metazoa > Chordata > Actinopteri > Beryciformes > Melamphaidae > Poromitra > Poromitra crassiceps. Next base: position 136,974 of record NW_028152065.1, read on the forward strand.
GATTTTGGAAAAAAAAAAAGAAAATCCAAAATCAGACAGAGTGTTGACACCAGAGAGGCTAAGACCGCATTGACTCAGTGCGGTATGCAGCCTCTCTGGTGTCAAGTCTGATTTTGGAAAAAAAAAAAAAAAAAATCCAAAATCAGACAGAGTGTTGAGACCAGAGAGGCTAAGACCGCATTGACTCAGTGCGGTATTCAGCCTCTCTGGTGTCAAGTCTGATTTTGGAAAAAAAAAAAAAATCCAAAATCAGACAGAGTGTTGACACCAGAGAGGCTAAGACCGCATTGACTCAGTGCGGTATTCAGCCTCTCTGGTCTCAAGTCTGATTTTGGAAAAAAAAAAAAAAAAAAATCCAAAATCAGACAGAGTGTTGAGACCAGAGAGGCTAAGACCGCATTGACTCAGTGCGGTATTCAGCCTCTCTGGTGTCAAGTCTGATTTTGGAAAAAAAAAAAAAATCCAAAATCAGACAGAGTGTTGACACCAGAGAGGCTAAGAGCGCATTGACTCAGTGCGGTATGCAGCCTCTCTGGTGTCAAGTCTGATTTTGGAAAAAAAAAAAAAAAAAATCCAAAATCAGACAGAGTGTTGACACCAGAGAGGCTAAGACCGCATTGACTCAGTGCGGTATTCAGCCTCTCTGGTGTCAAGTCTGATTTTGGAAAAAAAAAAAAAAATCCAAATTCAGACAGAGTGTTGACACCAGAGAGGCTAAGACCGCATTGACTCAGTGCGGTATTCAGCCTCTCTGGTGTCAAGTCTGATTTTGGAAAAAAAAAAAAAAATCCAAAATCAGACAGAGTGTTGACACCAGAGAGGCTAAGACCGCATTGACTCAGTGCGGTATTCAGCCTCTCTGGTGTCAAGTCTGATTTTGGAAAAAAAAAAAAAAAATCCAAAATCAGACAGAGTGTTGAGACCAGAGAGGCTAAGAGCGCATTGACTCAGTGCGGTATTCAGCCTCTCTGGTCTCAAGTCTGATTTTGGAAAAAAAAATAAAAAATAAAATCCAAAATCAGACAGAGTGTTGAGACCAGAGAGGCTAAGACCGCATTGACTCAGTGCGGTATTCAGCCTCTCTGGTGTCAAGTCTGATTTTGGAAAAAAAAAAAAAATCCAAAATCAGACAGAGTGTTGACACCAGAGAGGCTAAGAGCGCATTGACTCAGTGCGGTATGCAGCCTCTCTGGTGTCAAGTCTGATTTTGGAAAAAAAAAAAAAAAAAATCCAAAATCAGACAGAGGGTTGACACCAGAGAGGCTAAGACCGCATTGACTCAGTGCGGTATTCAGCCTCTCTGGTGTCAAGTCTGATTTTGGAAAAAAAAAAAAAAATCCAAAATCAGACAGAGTGTTGACACCAGAGAGGCTAAGACCGCATTGACTCAGTGCGGTATTCAGCCTCTCTGGTGTCAAGTCTGATTTTGGAAAAAAAAAAAAAAATCCAAAATCAGACAGAGTGTTGACACCAGAGAGGCTAAGACCGCATTGACTCAGTGCGGTATTCAGCCTCTCTGGTGTCAAGTCTGATTTTGGAAAAAAAAAAAAAAAATCCAAAATCAGACAGAGTGTTGAGACCAGAGAGGCTAAGAGCGCATTGACTCAGTGCGGTATGCAGCCTCTCTGGTGTCAAGTCTGATTTTGGAAAAAAAAAAAAAAAAAAATCCAAAATCAGACAGAGTGTTGAGACCAGAGAGGCTAAGACCGCATTGACTCAGTGCGGTATTCAGCCTCTCTGGTGTCAAGTCTGATTTTGGAAAAAAAAAAAAAAAAAATCCAAAATCAGACAGAGTGTTGACACCAGAGAGGCTAAGACCGCATTGACTCAGTGCGGTATTCAGCCTCTCTGGTGTCAAGTCTGATTTTGGAAAAAAAAAAAAAATCCAAAATCAGACAGAGTGTTGAGACCAGAGAGGCTAAGAGCGCATTGACTCAGTGCGGTATTCAGCCTCTCTGGTGTCAAGTCTGATTTTGGAAAAAAAAAAAAAAAAAAAATCCAAAATCAGACAGAGTGTTGAGACCAGAGAGGCTAAGACCGCATTGACTCAGTGCGGTATTCAGCCTCCCTGGTGTCAAGTCTGATTTTGGAAAAAAAAAAAAAAAAATCCAAAATCAGACAGAGTGTTGACACCAGAGAGGCTAAGACCGCATTGACTCAGTGCGGTATTCAGCCTCTCTGGTGTCAAGTCTGATTTTGGAAAAAAAAAAAGACCAGAGAGGCTAAGACCGCATTGACTCAGTGCGGTATGCAACCTCTCTGGTGTCAAGTCTGATTTTGGAAAAAAAAAAAAAAAAAAAATCCAAAATCAGACAGAGTGTTGAGACCAGAGAGGCTAAGACCGCATTGACTCAGTGCGGTATGCAGCCTCTCTGGTGTCAAGTCTGATTTTGGAAAAAAAAAAAAAAAAAATCCCAAATCAGACAGAGTGTTGACACCAGAGAGGCTAAGACCGCATTGACTCAGTGCGGTATTCAGCTTCTCTGGTGTCAAGTCTGATTTTGGAAAAAAAAAAAAAAATCCAAAATCAGACAGAGTGTTGACACCAGAGAGGCTAAGACCGCATTGACTCAGTGCGGTATTCAGCCTCTCTGGTGTCAAGTCTGATTTTGGAAAAAAAAAAAAAAATCCAAAATCAGACAGAGTGTTGACACCAGAGAGGCTAAGACCGCATTGACTCAGTGCGGTATTCAGCCTCTCTGGTGTCAAGTCTGATTTTGGAAAAAAAAAAAAAAATCCAAAATCAGACAGAGTGTTGAGACCAGAGAGGCTAAGAGCGCATTGACTCAGTGCGGTATGCAGCCTCTCTGGTGTCAAGTCTGATTTTGGAAAAAAAAAAAAAAAAAATCCAAAATCAGACAGAGTGTTGAGACCAGAGAGGCTAAGACCGCATTGACTCAGTGCGGTATTCAGCCTCTCTGGTGTCAAGTCTGATTTTGGAAAAAAAAAAAAAAAAAATCCAAAATCAGACAGAGTGTTGACACCAGAGAGGCTAAGACCGCATTGACTCAGTGCGGTATTCAGCCTCTCTGGTGTCAAGTCTGATTTTGGAAAAAAAAAAAAAATCCAAAATCAGACAGAGTGTTGAGACCAGAGAGGCTAAGAGCGCATTGACTCAGTGCGGTATTCAGCCTCTCTGGTGTCAAGTCTGATTTTGGAAAAAAAAAAAAAAAAAAATCCAAAATCAGACAGAGTGTTGAGACCAGAGAGGCTAAGACCGCATTGACTCAGTGCGGTATTCAGCCTCTCTGGTGTCAAGTCTGATTTTGGAAAAAAAAAAAAAAAAAATCCAAAATCAGACAGAGTGTTGACACCAGAGAGGCTAAGACCGCATTGACTCAGTGCGGTATTCAGCCTCTCTGGTGTCAAGTCTGATTTTGGAAAAAAAAAAAGACCAGAGAGGCTAAGACCGCATTGACTCAGTGCGGTATTCAGCCTCTCTGGTGTCAAGTCTGATTTTGGAAAAAAAAAAAAAAAAAATCCAAAATCAGACAGAGTGTTGAGACCAGAGAGGCTAAGACCGCATTGACTCAGTGCGGTATTCAGCCTCTCTGGTGTCAAGTCTGATTTTGGAAAAAAAAAAAAAAAATCCAAAATCAGACAGAGTGTTGACACCAGAGAGGCTAAGACCGCATTGACTCAGTGCGGTATTCAGCCTCTCTGGTGTCAAGTCTGATTTTGGAAAAAAAAAAAAAAATCCAAAATCAGACAGAGTGTTGACACCAGAGAGGCTAAGACCGCATTGACTCAGTGCGGTATTCAGCCTCTCTGGTGTCAAGTCTGATTTTGGAAAAAAAAAAAAAAATCCAAAATCAGACAGAGTGTTGACACCAGAGATCCTAAGACCGCATTGACTCAGTGCGGTATTCAGCCTCTCTGGTCTCAAGTCTGATTTTGGAAAAAAAAAAAAAAAAAAATCCAAAATCAGACAGAGTGTTGAGACCAGAGAGGCTAAGACCGCATTGACTCAGTGCGGTATTCAGCCTCTCTGGTGTCAAGTCTGATTTTGGAAAAAAAAAAAAAATCCAAAATCAGACAGAGTGTTGACACCAGAGAGGCTAAGAGCGCATTGACTCAGTGCGGTATGCAGCCTCTCTGGTGTCAAGTCTGATTTTGGAAAAAAAAAAAAAAAAAATCCAAAATCAGACAGAGTGTTGACACCAGAGAGGCTAAGACCGCATTGACTCAGTGCGGTATTCAGCCTCTCTGGTGTCAAGTCTGATTTTGGAAAAAAAAAAAAAAATCCAAAATCAGACAGAGTGTTGACACCAGAGAGGCTAAGACCGCATTGACTCAGTGCGGTATTCAGCCTCTCTGGTGTCAAGTCTGATTTTGGAAAAAAAAAAAAAAATCCAAAATCAGACAGAGTGTTGACACCAGAGAGGCTAAGACCGCATTGACTCAGTGCGGTATTCAGCCTCTCTGGTGTCAAGTCTGATTTTGGAAAAAAAAAAAAAAATCCAAAATCAGACAGAGTGTTGACACCAGAGAGGCTAAGACCGCATTGACTCAGTGCGGTATTCAGCCTCTCTGGTGTCAAGTCTGATTTTGGAAAAAAAAAAAAAAATCCAAAATCAGACAGAGTGTTGACACCAGAGAGGCTAAGACCGCATTGACTCAGTGCGGTATTCAGCCTCTCTGGTGTCAAGTCTGATTTTGGAAAAAAAAAAAAAAATCCAAAATCAGACAGAGTGTTGACACCAGAGAGGCTAAGACCGCATTGACTCAGTGCGGTATTCAGCCTCTCTGGTGTCAAGTCTGATTTTGGAAAAAAAAAAAAAAATCCAAAATCAGACAGAGTGTTGACACCAGAGAGGCTAAGACCGCATTGACTCAGTGCGGTATTCAGCCTCTCTGGTGTCAAGTCTGATTTTGGAAAAAAAAAAAAAAAATCCAAAATCAGACAGAGTGTTGACACCAGAGAGGCTAAGACCGCATTGACTCAGTGCGGTATTCAGCCTCTCTGGTGTCAAGTCTGATTTTGGAAAAAAAAAAAAAAATCCAAAATCAGAAAGAGTGTTGAGACCAGAGAGGCTAAGAGCGCATTGACTCAGTGCGGTATGCAGCCTCTCTGGTGTCAAGTCTGATTTTGGAAAAAAAAAAAAAAAAAATCCAAAATCAGACAGAGTGTTGAGACCAGAGAGGCTAAGAGCGCATTGACTCAGTGCGGTATTCAGCCTCTCTGGTGTCAAGTCTGATTTTGGAAAAAAAAAAAATCCAAAATCAGACAGAGTGTTGACACCAGAGAGGCTAAGACCGCATTGACTCAGTGCGGTATTCAGCCTCTCTGGTGTCAAGTCTGATTTTGGAAAAAAAAAAAGACCAGAGAGGCTAAGACCGCATTGACTCAGTGCGGTATTCAGCCTCTCTGGTGTCAAGTCTGATTTTGGAAAAAAAAAAAAAAAAAAATCCAAAATCAGACAGAGTGTTGAGACCAGAGAGGCTAAGACCGCATTGACTCAGTGCGGTATTCAGCCTCTCTGGTGTCAAGTCTGATTTTGGAAAAAAAAAAAAAATCCAAAATCAGACAGAGTGTTGACACCAGAGAGGCTAAGAGCGCATTGACTCAGTGCGGTATGCAGCCTCTCTGGTGTCAAGTCTGATTTTGGAAAAAAAAAAAAAAAAAATCCAAAATCAGACAGAGTGTTGACACCAGAGAGGCTAAGACCGCATTGACTCAGTGCGGTATTCAGCCTCTCTGGTGTCAAGTCTGATTTTGGAAAAAAAAAAAAAAATCCAAAATCAGACAGAGTGTTGACACCAGAGAGGCTAAGACCGCATTGACTCAGTGCGGTATTCAGCCTCTCTGGTGTCAAGTCTGATTTTGGAAAAAAAAAAAAAAATCCAAAATCAGACAGAGTGTTGACACCAGAGAGGCTAAGACCGCATTGACTCAGTGCGGTATTCAGCCTCTCTGGTCTCAAGTCTGATTTTGGAAAAAAAAAAAAAAAAAAATCCAAAATCAGACAGAGTGTTGAGACCAGAGAGGCTAAGACCGCATTGACTCAGTGCGGTATTCAGCCTCTCTGGTGTCAAGTCTGATTTTGGAAAAAAAAAAAAAATCCAAAATCAGACAGAGTGTTGACACCAGAGAGGCTAAGACCGCATTGACTCAGTGCGGTATTCAGCCTCTCTGGTCTCAAGTCTGATTTTGGAAAAAAAAAAAAAAAAAAATCCAAAATCAGACAGAGTGTTGAGACCAGAGAGGCTAAGACCGCATTGACTCAGTGCGGTATTCAGCCTCTCTGGTGTCAAGTCTGATTTTGGAAAAAAAAAAAAAATCCAAAATCAGACAGAGTGTTGACACCAGAGAGGCTAAGAGCGCATTGACTCAGTGCGGTATGCAGCCTCTCTGGTGTCAAGTCTGATTTTGGAAAAAAAAAAAAAAAATCCAAAATCAGACAGAGTGTTGAGACCAGAGAGGCTAAGAGCGCATTGACTCAGTGCGGTATTCAGCCTCTCTGGTCTCAAGTCTGATTTTGGAAAAAAAAAAAAAAAAAAAATCCAAAATCAGACAGAGTGTTGAGACCAGAGAGGCTAAGACCGCATTGACTCAGTGCGGTATTCAGCCTCTCTGGTGTCAAGTCTGATTTTGGAAAAAAAAAAAAAATCCAAAATCAGACAGAGTGTTGACACCAGAGAGGCTAAGAGCGCATTGACTCAGTGCGGTATGCAGCCTCTCTGGTGTCAAGTCTGATTTTGGAAAAAAAAAAAAAAAAAATCCAAAATCAGACAGAGGGTTGACACCAGAGAGGCTAAGACCGCATTGACTCAGTGCGGTATTCAGCCTCTCTGGTGTCAAGTCTGATTTTGGAAAAAAAAAAAAAAATCCAAAATCAGACAGAGTGTTGACACCAGAGAGGCTAAGACCGCATTGACTCAGTGCGGTATTCAGCCTCTCTGGTGTCAAGTCTGATTTTGGAAAAAAAAAAAAAAATCCAAAATCAGACAGAGTGTTGACACCAGAGAGGCTAAGACCGCATTGACTCAGTGCGGTATTCAGCCTCTCTGGTGTCAAGTCTGATTTTGGAAAAAAAAAAAAAAAATCCAAAATCAGACAGAGTGTTGAGACCAGAGAGGCTAAGAGCGCATTGACTCAGTGCGGTATGCAGCCTCTCTGGTGTCAAGTCTGATTTTGGAAAAAAAAAAAAAAAAAAATCCAAAATCAGACAGAGTGTTGAGACCAGAGAGGCTAAGACCGCATTGACTCAGTGCGGTATTCAGCCTCTCTGGTGTCAAGTCTGATTTTGGAAAAAAAAAAAAAAAAAAATCCAAAATCAGACAGAGTGTTGACACCAGAGAGGCTAAGACCGCATTGACTCAGTGCGGTATTCAGCCTCTCTGGTGTCAAGTCTGATTTTGGAAAAAAAAAAAAAATCCAAAATCAGACAGAGTGTTGAGACCAGAGAGGCTAAGAGCGCATTGACTCAGTGCGGTATTCAGCCTCTCTGGTGTCAAGTCTGATTTTGGAAAAAAAAAAAAAAAAAAAATCCAAAATCAGACAGAGTGTTGAGACCAGAGAGGCTAAGACCGCATTGACTCAGTGCAGTATTCAGCCTCCCTGGTGTCAAGTCTGATTTTGGAAAAAAAAAAAAAAAAATCCAAAATCAGACAGAGTGTTGACACCAGAGAGGCTAAGACCGCATTGACTCAGTGCGGTATTCAGCCTCTCTGGTCTCAAGTCTGATTTTGGGAAAAAAAAAAAAAAAAAATCCAAAATCAGACAGAGTGTTGACACCAGAGAGGCTAAGAGCGCATTGACTCAGTGCGGTATGCAGCCTCTCTGGTGTCAAGTCTGATTTTGGAAAAAAAAAAAAAAAAAATCCAAAATCAGACAGAGTGTTGACACCAGAGAGGCTAAGACCGCATTGACTCAGTGCGGTATTCAGCCTCTCTGGTGTCAAGTCTGATTTTGGAAAAAAAAAAAAAAATCCAAAATCAGACAGAGTGTTGACACCAGAGAGGCTAAGACCGCATTGACTCAGTGCGGTATTCAGCCTCTCTGGTGTCAAGTCTGATTTTTGAAAAAAAAAAAAAAATCCAAAATCAGACAGAGTGTTGACACCAGAGAGGCTAAGACCGCATTGACTCAGTGCGGTATTCAGCCTCTCTGGTGTCAAGTCTGATTTTGGAAAAAAAAAAAAAATCCAAAATCAGACAGAGTGTTGAGACCAGAGAGGCTAAGAGCGCATTGACTCAGTGCGGTATTCAGCCTCTCTGGTGTCAAGTCTGATTTTGGAAAAAAAAAAAAAAAAAAAATCCAAAATCAGACAGAGTGTTGAGACCAGAGAGGCTAAGACCGCATTGACTCAGTGCAGTATTCAGCCTCCCTGGTGTCAAGTCTGATTTTGGAAAAAAAAAAAAAAAAATCCAAAATCAGACAGAGTGTTGACACCAGAGAGGCTAAGACCGCATTGACTCAGTGCGGTATTCAGCCTCTCTGGTCTCAAGTCTGATTTTGGAAAAAAAAAAAAAAAAAAATCCAAAATCAGACAGAGTGTTGACACCAGAGAGGCTAAGAGCGCATTGACTCAGTGCGGTATGCAGCCTCTCTGGTGTCAAGTCTGATTTTGGAAAAAAAAAAAAAAAAAATCCAAAATCAGACAGAGTGTTGACACCAGAGAGGCTAAGACCGCATTGACTCAGTGCGGTATTCAGCCTCTCTGGTGTCAAGTCTGATTTTGGAAAAAAAAAAAAAAATCCAAAATCAGACAGAGTGTTGACACCAGAGAGGCTAAGACCGCATTGACTCAGTGCGGTATTCAGCCTCTCTGGTGTCAAGTCTGATTTTTGAAAAAAAAAAAAAAAATCCAAAATCAGACAGAGTGTTGACACCAGAGAGGCTAAGACCGCATTGACTCAGTGCGGTATTCAGCCTCTCTGGTCTCAAGTCTGATTTTGGAAAAAAAAAAAAAAAAAATCCAAAATCAGACAGAGTGTTGAGACCAGAGAGGCTAAGACCGCATTGACTCAGTGCGGTATTCAGCCTCTCTGGTGTCAAGTCTGATTTTGGAAAAAAAAAAAAAATCCAAAATCAGACAGAGTGTTGACACCAGAGAGGCTAAGACCGCATTGACTCAGTGCGGTATTCAGCCTCTCTGGTGTCAAGTCTGATTTTGGAAAAAAAAAAAAAATCCAAAATCAGACAGAGTGTTGACACCAGAGAGGCTAAGACCGCATTGACTCAGTGCGGTATTCAGCCTCTCTGGTCTCAAGTCTGATTTTGGAAAAAAAAAAAAAAAAAAATCCAAAATCAGACAGAGTGTTGAGACCAGAGAGGCTAAGACCGCATTGACTCAGTGCGGTATTCAGCCTCTCTGGTGTCAAGTCTGATTTTGGAAAAAAAAAAAAAATCCAAAATCAGACAGAGTGTTGACACCAGAGAGGCTAAGAGCGCATTGACTCAGTGCGGTATGCAGCCTCTCTGGTGTCAAGTCTGATTTTGGAAAAAAAAAAAAAATCCAAAATCAGACAGAGTGTTGAGACCAGAGAGGCTAAGAGCGCATTGACTCAGTGCGGTATTCAGCCTCTCTGGTGTCAAGTCTGATTTTGGAAAAAAAAAAAAAATCCAAAATCAGACAGAGTGTTGAGACCAGAGAGGCTAAGAGCGCATTGACTCAGTGCGGTATTCAGCCTCTCTGGTGTCAAGTCTGATTTTGGAAAAAAAAAAAAAAAAAAATCCAAAATCAGACAGAGTGTTGAGACCAGAGAGGCTAAGACCGCATTGACTCAGTGCGGTATTCAGCCTCCCTGGTGTCAAGTCTGATTTTGGAAAAAAAAAAAAAAAAAATCCAAAATCAGACAGAGTGTTGACACCAGAGAGGCTAAGACCGCATTGACTCAGTGCGGTATTCAGCCTCTCTGGTGTCAAGTCTGATTTTGGAAAAAAAAAAAGACCAGAGAGGCTAAGACCGCATTGACTCAGTGCGGTATGCAACCTCTCTGGTGTCAAGTCTGATTTTGGAAAAAAAAAAAAAAAAAATCCAAAATCAGACAGAGTGTTGAGACCAGAGAGGCTAAGACCGCATTGACTCAGTGCGGTATGCAGCCTCTCTGGTGTCAAGTCTGATTTTGGAAAAAAAAAAAAAAAAAATCCAAAATCAGACAGAGTGTTGACACCAGAGAGGCTAAGACCGCATTGACTCAGTGCGGTATTCAGCCTCTCTGGTGTCAAGTCTGATTTTGGAAAAAAAAAAAAAAATCCAAAATCAGACAGAGTGTTGACACCAGAGAGGCTAAGACCGCATTGACTCAGTGCGGTATTCAGCCTCTCTGGTGTCAAGTCTGATTTTGGAAAAAAAAAAAAAAATCCAAAATCAGACAGAGTGTTGACACCAGAGAGGCTAAGACCGCATTGACTCAGTGCGGTATTCAGCCTCTCTGGTGTCAAGTCTGATTTTGGAAAAAAAAAAAAAAAATCCAAAATCAGACAGAGTGTTGAGACCAGAGAGGCTAAGAGCGCATTGACTCAGTGCGGTATGCAGCCTCTCTGGTGTCAAGTCTGATTTTGGAAAAAAAAAAAAAAAAATCCAAAATCAGACAGAGTGTTGAGACCAGAGAGGCTAAGACCGCATTGACTCAGTGCGGTATTCAGCCTCTCTGGTGTCAAGTCTGATTTTGGAAAAAAAAAAAAAAAAATCCAAAATCAGACAGAGTGTTGACACCAGAGAGGCTAAGACCGCATTGACTCAGTGCGGTATTCAGCCTCTCTGGTGTCAAGTCTGATTTTGGAAAAAAAAAAAAAATCCAAAATCAGACAGAGTGTTGAGACCAGAGAGGCTAAGAGCGCATTGACTCAGTGCGGTATTCAGCCTCTCTGGTGTCAAGTCTGATTTTGGAAAAAAAAAAAAAAAAAAAATCCAAAATCAGACAGAGTGTTGAGACCAGAGAGGCTAAGACCGCATTGACTCAGTGCGGTATTCAGCCTCTCTGGTGTCAAGTCTGATTTTGGAAAAAAAAAAAAAAAAAATCCAAAATCAGACAGAGTGTTGACACCAGAGAGGCTAAGACCGCATTGACTCAGTGCGGTATTCAGCCTCTCTGGTGTCAAGTCTGATTTTGGAAAAAAAAAAAGACCAGAGAGGCTAAGACCGCATTGACTCAGTGCGGTATTCAGCCTCTCTGGTGTCAAGTCTGATTTTGGAAAAAAAAAAAAAAAAAATCCAAAATCAGACAGAGTGTTGAGACCAGAGAGGCTAAGACCGCATTGACTCAGTGCGGTATTCAGCCTCTCTGGTGTCAAGTCTGATTTTGGAAAAAAAAAAAAAAATCCAAAATCAGACAGAGTGTTGACACCAGAGAGGCTAAGACCGCATTGACTCAGTGCGGTATTCAGCCTCTCTGGTGTCAAGTCTGATTTTGGAAAAAAAAAAAAAAAATCCAAAATCAGACAGAGTGTTGACACCAGAGAGGCTAAGACCGCATTGACTCAGTGCGGTATTCAGCCTCTCTGGTGTCAAGTCTGATTTTGGAAAAAAAAAAAAAAATCCAAAATCAGACAGAGTGTTGACACCAGAGATCCTAAGACCGCATTGACTCAGTGCGGTATTCAGCCTCTCTGGTCTCAAGTCTGATTTTGGAAAAAAAAAAAAAAAAAAATCCAAAATCAGACAGAGTGTTGAGACCAGAGAGGCTAAGACCGCATTGACTCAGTGCGGTATTCAGCCTCTCTGGTGTCAAGTCTGATTTTGGAAAAAAAAAAAAAATCCAAAATCAGACAGAGTGTTGACACCAGAGAGGCTAAGAGCGCATTGACTCAGTGCGGTATGCAGCCTCTCTGGTGTCAAGTCTGATTTTGGAAAAAAAAAAAAAAAAATCCAAAATCAGACAGAGTGTTGACACCAGAGAGGCTAAGACCGCATTGACTCAGTGCGGTATTCAGCCTCTCTGGTGTCAAGTCTGATTTTGGAAAAAAAAAAAAAAATCCAAAATCAGACAGAGTGTTGACACCAGAGAGGCTAAGACCGCATTGACTCAGTGCGGTATTCAGCCTCTCTGGTGTCAAGTCTGATTTTGGAAAAAAAAAAAAAAATCCAAAATCAGAAAGAGTGTTGAGACCAGAGAGGCTAAGAGCGCATTGACTCAGTGCGGTATGCAGCCTCTCTGGTGTCAAGTCTGATTTTGGAAAAAAAAAAAAAAAAAATCCAAAATCAGACAGAGTGTTGAGACCAGAGAGGCTAAGAGCGCATTGACTCAGTGCGGTATTCAGCCTCTCTGGTGTCAAGTCTGATTTTGGAAAAAAAAAAAATCCAAAATCAGACAGAGTGTTGACACCAGAGAGGCTAAGACCGCATTGACTCAGTGCGGTATTCAGCCTCTCTGGTGTCAAGTCTGATTTTGGAAAAAAAAAAAGACCAGAGAGGCTAAGACCGCATTGACTCAGTGCGGTATTCAGCCTCTCTGGTGTCAAGTCTGATTTTGGAAAAAAAAAAAAAAAAAAATCCAAAATCAGACAGAGTGTTGAGACCAGAGAGGCTAAGACCGCATTGACTCAGTGCGGTATTCAGCCTCTCTGGTGTCAAGTCTGATTTTGGAAAAAAAAAAAAAAAATCCAAAATCAGACAGAGTGTTGACACCAGAGAGGCTAAGACCGCATTGACTCAGTGCCGTATTCAGCCTCTCTGGTGTCAAGTCTGATTTTGGAAAAAAAAAAAAAAAATCCAAAATCAGACAGAGTGTTGACACCAGAGAGGCTAAGACCGCATTGACTCAGTGCGGTATGCAGCCTCTCTGGTGTCAAGTCTGATTTTGGAAAAAAAAAAAAAAAAAATCCAAAATCAGACAGAGTGTTGAGACCAGAGAGGCTAAGACCGCATTGACTCAGTGCGGTATTCAGCCTCTCTGGTGTCAAGTCTGATTTTGGAAAAAAAAAAAAAAATCCAAAATCAGACAGAGTGTTGACACCAGAGAGGCTAAGACCGCATTGACTCAGTGCGGTATTCAGCCTCTCTGGTCTCAAGTCTGATTTTGGAAAAAAAAAAAAAAAAAAATCCAAAATCAGACAGAGTGTTGAGACCAGAGAGGCTAAGACCGCATTGACTCAGTGCGGTATTCAGCCTCTCTGGTGTCAAGTCTGATTTTGGAAAAAAAAAAAAAATCCAAAATCAGACAGAGTGTTGACACCAGAGAGGCTAAGAGCGCATTGACTCAGTGCGGTATGCAGCCTCTCTGGTGTCAAGTCTGATTTTGGAAAAAAAAAAAAAAAAAATCCAAAATCAGACAGAGTGTTGACACCAGAGAGGCTAAGACCGCATTGACTCAGTGCGGTATTCAGCCTCTCTGGTGTCAAGTCTGATTTTGGAAAAAAAAAAAAAAATCCAAAATCAGACAGAGTGTTGACACCAGAGAGGCTAAGACCGCATTGACTCAGTGCGGTATTCAGCCTCTCTGGTGTCAAGTCTGATTTTTGAAAAAAAAAAAAAAATCCAAAATCAGACAGAGTGTTGACACCAGAGAGGCTAAGACCGCATTGACTCAGTGCGGTATTCAGCCTCTCTGGTGTCAAGTCTGATTTTGGAAAAAAAAAAAAAAAATCCAAAATCAGACAGAGTGTTGAGACCAGAGAGGCTAAGAGCGCATTGACTCAGTGCGGTATTCAGCCTCTCTGGTCTCAAGTCTGATTTTGGAAAAAAAAAAAAAAAAAAAATCCAAAATCAGACAGAGTGTTGAGACCAGAGAGGCTAAGACCGCATTGACTCAGTGCGGTATTCAGCCTCTCTGGTGTCAAGTCTGATTTTGGAAAAAAAAAAAAAAATCCAAAATCAGACAGAGTGTTGACACCAGAGAGGCTAAGAGCGCATTGACTCAGTGCGGTATGCAGCCTCTCTGGTGTCAAGTCTGATTTTGGAAAAAAAAAAAAAAAAAATCCAAAATCAGACAGAGGGTTGACACCAGAGAGGCTAAGACCGCATTGACTCAGTGCGGTATTCAGCCTCTCTGGTGTCAAGTCTGATTTTGGAAAAAAAAAAAAAAATCCAAAATCAGACAGAGTGTTGACACCAGAGAGGCTAAGACCGCATTGACTCAGTGCGGTATTCAGCCTCTCTGGTGTCAAGTCTGATTTTGGAAAAAAAAAAAAAAATCCAAAATCAGACAGAGTGTTGACACCAGAGAGGCTAAGACCGCATTGACTCAGTGCGGTATTCAGCCTCTCTGGTGTCAAGTCTGATTTTGGAAAAAAAAAAAAAAAATCCAAAATCAGACAGAGTGTTGAGACCAGAGAGGCTAAGAGCGCATTGACTCAGTGCGGTATGCAGCCTCTCTGGTGTCAAGTCTGATTTTGGAAAAAAAAAAAAAAAAAAATCCAAAATCAGACAGAGTGTTGAGACCAGAGAGGCTAAGACCGCATTGACTCAGTGCGGTATTCAGCCTCTCTGGTGTCAAGTCTGATTTTGGAAAAAAAAAAAAAAAAATCCAAAATCAGACAGAGTGTTGACACCAGAGAGGCTAAGACCGCATTGACTCAGTGCGGTATTCAGCCTCTCTGGTGTCAAGTCTGATTTTAGAAAAAAAAAAAAAATCCAAAATCAGACAGAGTGTTGAGACCAGAGAGGCTAAGAGCGCATTGACTCAGTGCGGTATTCAGCCTCTCTGGTGTCAAGTCTGATTTTGGAAAAAAAAAAAAAAAAAAAATCCAAAATCAGACAGAGTGTTGAGACCAGAGAGGCTAAGACCGCATTGACTCAGTGCGGTATTCAGCCTCCCTGGTGTCAAGTCTGATTTTGGAAAAAAAAAAAAAAAAATCCAAAATCAGACAGAGTGTTGACACCAGAGAGGCTAAGACCGCATTGACTCAGTGCGGTATTCAGCCTCTCTGGTGTCAAGTCTGATTTTGGAAAAAAAAAAAGACCAGAGAGGCTAAGACCGCATTGACTCAGTGCGGTATGCAACCTCTCTGGTGTCAAGTCTGATTTTGGAAAAAAAAAAAAAAAAAAATCCAAAATCAGACAGAGTGTTGAGACCAGAGAGGCTAAGACCGCATTGACTCAGTGCGGTATGCAGCCTCTCTGGTGTCAAGTCTGATTTTGGAAAAAAAAAAAAAAAAATCCAAAATCAGACAGAGTGTTGACACCAGAGAGGCTAAGACCGCATTGACTCAGTGCGGTATTCAGCCTCTCTGGTGTCAAGTCTGATTTTGGAAAAAAAAAAAAAAATCCAAAATCAGACAGAGTGTTGACACCAGAGAGGCTAAGACCGCATTGACTCAGTGCGGTATTCAGCCTCTCTGGTGTCAAGTCTGATTTTGGAAAAAAAAAAAAAAATCCAAAATCAGACAGAGTGTTGACACCAGAGAGGCTAAGACCGCATTGACTCAGTGCGGTATTCAGCCTCTCTGGTGTCAAGTCTGATTTTGGAAAAAAAAAAAAAAAATCCAAAATCAGACAGAGTGTTGAGACCAGAGAGGCTAAGAGCGCATTGACTCAGTGCGGTATGCAGCCTCTCTGGTGTCAAGTCTGATTTTGGAAAAAAAAAAAAAAAAAATCCAAAATCAGACAGAGTGTTGAGACCAGAGAGGCTAAGACCGCATTGACTCAGTGCGGTATTCAGCCTCTCTGGTGTCAAGTCTGATTTTGGAAAAAAAAAAAAAAAAAATCCAAAATCAGACAGAGTGTTGACACCAGAGAGGCTAAGACCGCATTGACTCAGTGCGGTATTCAGCCTCTCTGGTGTCAAGTCTGATTTTGGAAAAAAAAAAAAAAATCCAAAATCAGACAGAGTGTTGAGACCAGAGAGGCTAAGAGCGCATTGACTCAGTGCGGTATTCAGCCTCTCTGGTGTCAAGTCTGATTTTGGAAAAAAAAAAAAAAAAAAATCCAAAATCAGACAGAGTGTTGAGACCAGAGAGGCTAAGACCGCATTGACTCAGTGCGGTATTCAGCCTCTCTGGTGTCAAGTCTGATTTTGGAAAAAAAAAAAAAAAAAATCCAAAATCAGACAGAGTGTTGACACCAGAGAGGCTAAGACCGCATTGACTCAGTGCGGTATTCAGCCTCTCTGGTGTCGTCTGATTTTGGAAAAAAAAAAAGACCAGAGAGGCTAAGACCGCATTGACTCAGTGCGGTATTCAGCCTCTCTGGTGTCAAGTCTGATTTTGGAAAAAAAAAAAAAAAAAATCCAAAATCAGACAGAGTGTTGAGACCAGAGAGGCTAAGACCGCATTGACTCAGTGCGGTATTCAGCCTCTCTGGTGTCAAGTCTGATTTTGGAAAAAAAAAAAAAAAATCCAAAATCAGACAGAGTGTTGACACCAGAGAGGCTAAGACCGCATTGACTCAGTGCGGTATTCAGCCTCTCTGGTGTCAAGTCTGATTTTGGAAAAAAAAAAAAAAAATCCAAAATCAGACAGAGTGTTGACACCAGAGAGGCTAAGACCGCATTGACTCAGTGCGGTATTCAGCCTCTCTGGTGTCAAGTCTGATTTTGGAAAAAAAAAAAAAAATCCAAAATCAGACAGAGTGTTGACACCAGAGATCCTAAGACCGCATTGACTCAGTGCGGTATTCAGCCTCTCTGGTGTCAAGTCTGATTTTGGAAAAAAAAAAAAAAAATCCAAAATCAGACAGAGTGTTGAGACCAGAGAGGCTAAGAGCGCATTGACTCAGTGCGGTATGCAGCCTCTCTGGTGTCAAGTCTGATTTTGGAAAAAAAAAAAAAAAAAATCCAAAATCAGACAGAGTGTTGAGACCAGAGAGGCTAAGACCGCATTGACTCAGTGCGGTATTCAGCCTCTCTGGTGTCAAGTCTGATTTTGGAAAAAAAAAAAAAAAAAATCCAAAATCAGACAGAGTGTTGACACCAGAGAGGCTAAGACCGCATTGACTCAGTGCGGTATTCAGCCTCTCTGGTGTCAAGTCTGATTTTGGAAAAAAAAAAAAAATCCAAAATCAGACAGAGTGTTGAGACCAGAGAGGCTAAGAGCGCATTGACTCAGTGCGGTATTCAGCCTCTCTGGTGTCAAGTCTGATTTTGGAAAAAAAAAAAAAAAAAAAATCCAAAATCAGACAGAGTGTTGAGACCAGAGAGGCTAAGACCGCATTGACTCAGTGCGGTATTCAGCCTCTCTGGTGTAAAGTCTGATTTTGGAAAAAAAAAAAAAAAAAATCCAAAATCAGACAGAGTGTTGACACCAGAGAGGCTAAGACCGCATTGACTCAGTGCGGTATTCAGCCTCTCTGGTGTCAAGTCTGATTTTGGAAAAAAAAAAAGACCAGAGAGGCTAAGACCGCATTGACTCAGTGCGGTATTCAGCCTCTCTGGTGTCAAGTCTGATTTTGGAAAAAAAAAAAAAAAAATCCAAAATCAGACAGAGTGTTGAGACCAGAGAGGCTAAGACCGCATTGACTCAGTGCGGTATTCAGCCTCTCTGGTGTCAAGTCTGATTTTGGAAAAAAAAAAAAAAAATCCAAAATCAGACAGAGTGTTGACACCAGAGAGGCTAAGACCGCATTGACTCAGTGCGGTATTCAGCCTCTCTGGTGTCAAGTCTGATTTTGGAAAAAAAAAAAAAAATCCAAAATCAGACAGAGTGTTGAGACCAGAGAGGCTAAGACCGCATTGACTCAGTGCGGTATTCAGCCTCTCTGGTGTCAAGTCTGATTTTGGAAAAAAAAAAAAAAAAAAATCCAAAATCAGACAGAGTGTTGACACCAGAGAGGCTAAGACCGCATTGACTCAGTGCGGTATTCAGCCTCTCTGGTGTCAAGTCTGATTTTGGAAAAAAAAAAAAAATCCAAAATCAGACAGAGTGTTGAGACCAGAGAGGCTAAGAGCGCATTGACTCAGTGCGGTATTCAGCCTCTCTGGTGTCAAGTCTGATTTTGGAAAAAAAAAAAAAAAAAAAATCCAAAATCAGACAGAGTGTTGAGACCAGAGAGGCTAAGACCGCATTGACTCAGTGCGGTATTCAGCCTCTCTGGTGTCAAGTCTGATTTTGGAAAAAAAAAAAAAAAAAATCCAAAATCAGACAGAGTGTTGACACCAGAGAGGCTAAGACCGCATTGACTCAGTGCGGTATTCAGCCTCTCTGGTGTCAAGTCTGATTTTGGAAAAAAAAAAAAAAAATCCAAAATCAGACAGAGTGTTGAGACCAGAGAGGCTAAGACCGCATTGACTCAGTGCGGTATTCAGCCTCTCTGGTGTCAAGTCTGATTTTGGAAAAAAAAAAAAAAAATCCAAAATCAGACAGAGTGTTGACACCAGAGATCCTAAGACCGCATTGACTCAGTGCGGTATTCAGCCTCTCTGGTGTCAAGTCTGATTTTGGAAAAAAAAAAAAAAAATCCAAAATCAGACAGAGTGTTGAGACCAGAGAGGCTAAGAGCGCATTGACTCAGTGCGGTATGCAGCCTCTCTGGTGTCAAGTCTGATTTTGGAAAAAAAAAAAAAAAAAATCCAAAATCAGACAGAGTGTTGAGACCAGAGAGGCTAAGACCGCATTGACTCAGTGCGGTATTCAGCCTCTCTGGTGTCAAGTCTGATTTTGGAAAAAAAAAAAAAAAAAATCCAAAATCAGACAGAGTGTTGACACCAGAGAGGCTAAGACCGCATTGACTCAGTGCGGTATTCAGCCTCTCTGGTGTCAAGTCTGATTTTGGAAAAAAAAAAAAAATCCAAAATCAGACAGAGTGTTGAGACCAGAGAGGCTAAGAGCGCATTGACTCAGTGCGGTATTCAGCCTCTCTGGTGTCAAGTCTGATTTTGGAAAAAAAAAAAAAAAAAAAATCCAAAATCAGACAGAGTGTTGAGACCAGAGAGGCTAAGACCGCATTGACTCAGTGCGGTATTCAGCCTCTCTGGTGTAAAGTCTGATTTTGGAAAAAAAAAAAAAAAAAATCCAAAATCAGACAGAGTGTTGACACCAGAGAGGCTAAGACCGCATTGACTCAGTGCGGTATTCAGCCTCTCTGGTGTCAAGTCTGATTTTGGAAAAAAAAAAAGACCAGAGAGGCTAAGACCGCATTGACTCAGTGCGGTATTCAGCCTCTCTGGTGTCAAGTCTGATTTTGGAAAAAAAAAAAAAAAAATCCAAAATCAGACAGAGTGTTGAGACCAGAGAGGCTAAGACCGCATTGACTCAGTGCGGTATTCAGCCTCTCTGGTGTCAAGTCTGATTTTGGAAAAAAAAAAAAAAAATCCAAAATCAGACAGAGTGTTGACACCAGAGAGGCTAAGACCGCATTGACTCAGTGCGGTATTCAGCCTCTCTGGTGTCAAGTCTGATTTTGGAAAAAAAAAAAAAAATCCAAAATCAGACAGAGTGTTGAGACCAGAGAGGCTAAGACCGCATTGACTCAGTGCGGTATTCAGCCTCTCTGGTGTCAAGTCTGATTTTGGAAAAAAAAAAAAAAAAAATCCAAAATCAGACAGAGTGTTGACACCAGAGAGGCTAAGACCGCATTGACTCAGTGCGGTATTCAGCCTCTCTGGTGTCAAGTCTGATTTTGGAAAAAAAAAAAAAAATCCAAAATCAGACAGAGTGTTGAGACCAGAGAGGCTAAGAGCGCATTGACTCAGTGCGGTATTCAGCCTCTCTGGTGTCAAGTCTGATTTTGGAAAAAAAAAAAAAAAAAAATCCAAAATCAGACAGAGTGTTGAGACCAGAGAGGCTAAGACCGCATTGACTCAGTGCGGTATTCAGCCTCTCTGGTGTCAAGTCTGATTTTGGAAAAAAAAAAAAAAAAAATCCAAAATCAGACAGAGTGTTGACACCAGAGAGGCTAAGACCGCATTGACTCAGTGCGGTATTCAGCCTCTCTGGTGTCAAGTCTGATTTTGGAAAAAAAAAAAAAAAAATCCAAAATCAGACAGAGTGTTGAGACCAGAGAGGCTAAGACCGCATTGACTCAGTGCGGTATTCAGCCTCTCTGGTGTCAAGTCTGATTTTGGAAAAAAAAAAAAAAAAATCCAAAATCAGACAGAGTGTTGAGACCAGAGAGGCTAAGACCGCATTGACTCAGTGCGGTATTCAGCCTCTCTGGTGTCAAGTCTGATTTTGGAAAAAAAAAAAAAAAATCCAAAATCAGACAGAGTGTTGACACCAGAGAGGCTAAGACCGCATTGACTCAGTGCGGTATTCAGCCTCTCTGGTGTCAAGTCTGATTTTGGAAAAAAAAAAAAAAAATCCAAAATCAGACAGAGTGTTGACACCAGAGAGGCTAAGACCGCATTGACTCAGTGCGGTATTCAGCCTCTCTGGTGTCAAGTCTGATTTTGGAAAAAAAAAAAAAAATCCAAAATCAGAAAGAGTGTTGAGACCAGAGAGGCTAAGAGCGCATTGACTCAGTGCTGTATGCAGCCTCTCTGGTGTCAAGTCTGATTTTGGAAAAAAAAAAAAAAAAAATCCAAAATCAGACAGAGTGTTGAGACCAGAGAGGCTAAGACCGCATTGACTCAGTGCGGTATTCAGCCTCTCTGGTGTCAAGTCTGATTTTGGAAAAAAAAAAAAAATCCAAAATCAGACAGAGTGTTGACACCAGAGAGGCTAAGACCGCATTGACTCAGTGCGGTATTCAGCCTCTCTGGTGTCAAGTCTGATTTTGGAAAAAAAAAAAAAAATCCAAAATCAGACAGAGTGTTGACACCAGAGAGGCTAAGACCGCATTGACTCAGTGCGGTATTCAGCCTCTCTGGTGTCAAGTCTGATTTTGGAAAAAAAAAAAAAAAATCCAAAATCAGAAAGAGTGTTGAGACCAGAGAGGCTAAGAGCGCATTTCAGTGCGGTATGCAGCCTC
Source organism: Poromitra crassiceps (assembly GCF_964638095.1). Taxonomy (NCBI): domain Eukaryota; kingdom Metazoa; phylum Chordata; class Actinopteri; order Beryciformes; family Melamphaidae; genus Poromitra; species Poromitra crassiceps. The sequence continues at coordinate 157,703 of NW_028152065.1, forward strand.
TCTGGTGTCAAGTCTGATTTTGGAAAAAAAAAAAAAAAAAATCCAAAATCAGACAGAGTGTTGAGACCAGAGAGGCTAAGACCGCATTGACTCAGTGCGGTATTCAGCCTCTCTGGTGTCAAGTCTGATTTTGGAAAAAAAAAAAAAATCCAAAATCAGACAGAGTGTTGACACCAGAGAGGCTAAGACCGCATTGACTCAGTGCGGTATTCAGCCTCTCTGGTCTCAAGTCTGATTTTGGAAAAAAAAAAAAAAAAAATCCAAAATCAGACAGAGTGTTGAGACCAGAGAGGCTAAGACCGCATTGACTCAGTGCGGTATTCAGCCTCTCTGGTGTCAAGTCTGATTTTGGAAAAAAAAAAAATCCAAAATCAGACAGAGTGTTGACACCAGAGAGGCTAAGACCGCATTGACTCAGTGCGGTATTCAGCCTCTCTGGTGTCAAGTCTGATTTTGGAAAAAAAAAAAGACCAGAGAGGCTAAGACCGCATTGACTCAGTGCGGTATTCAGCCTCTCTGGTGTCAAGTCTGATTTTGGAAAAAAAAAAAAAAAAAATCCAAAATCAGACAGAGTGTTGAGACCAGAGAGGCTAAGACCGCATTGACTCAGTGCGGTATTCAGCCTCTCTGGTGTCAAGTCTGATTTTGGAAAAAAAAAAAAAAAATCCAAAATCAGACAGAGTGTTGACACCAGAGAGGCTAAGACCGCATTGACTCAGTGCGGTATTCAGCCTCTCTGGTGTCAAGTCTGATTTTGGAAAAAAAAAAAAAAATCCAAAATCAGACAGAGTGTTGACACCAGAGAGGCTAAGACCGCATTGACTCAGTGCGGTATTCAGCCTCTCTGGTGTCAAGTCTGATTTTGGAAAAAAAAAAAAAAAATCCAAAATCAGACAGAGTGTTGACACCAGAGAGGCTAAGACCGCATTGACTCAGTGCGGTATTCAGCCTCTCTGGTGTCAAGTCTGATTTTGGAAAAAAAAAAAAAAAATCCAAAATCAGAAAGAGTGTTGAGACCAGAGAGGCTAAGAGCGCATTGACTCAGTGCGGTATGCAGCCTCTCTGGTGTCAAGTCTGATTTTGGAAAAAAAAAAAAAAAAAATCCAAAATCAGACAGAGTGTTGAGACCAGAGAGGCTAAGACCGCATTGACTCAATGCGGTATTCAGCCTCTCTGGTGTCAAGTCTGATTTTGGAAAAAAAAAAAAAATCCAAAATCAGACAGAGTGTTGACACCAGAGAGGCTAAGACCGCATTGACTCAGTGCGGTATTCAGCCTCTCTGGTCTCAAGTCTGATTTTGGAAAAAAAAAAAAAAAAAAATCCAAAATCAGACAGAGTGTTGAGACCAGAGAGGCTAAGACCGCATTGACTCAGTGCGGTATTCAGCCTCTCTGGTGTCAAGTCTGATTTTGGAAAAAAAAAAAAAAATCCAAAATCAGACAGAGTGTTGACACCAGAGAGGCTAAGAGCGCATTGACTCAGTGCGGTATGCAGCCTCTCTGGTGTCAAGTCTGATTTTGGGAAAAAAAAAAAAAAAAATCCAAAATCAGACAGAGTGTTGACACCAGAGAGGCTAAGACCGCATTGACTCAGTGCAGTATTCAGCCTCTCTGGTGTCAAGTCTGATTTTGGAAAAAAAAAAAAAAATCCAAAATCAGACAGAGTGTTGACACCAGAGAGGCTAAGACCGCATTGACTCAGTGCGGTATTCAGCCTCTCTGGTGTCAAGTCTGATTTTGGAAAAAAAAAAAAAAATCCAAAATCAGACAGAGTGTTGACACCAGAGAGGCTAAGACCGCATTGACTCAGTGCGGTATTCAGCCTCTCTGGTGTCAAGTCTGATTTTGGAAAAAAAAAAAAAAATCCAAAATCAGACAGAGTGTTGAGACCAGAGAGGCTAAGACCGCATTGACTCAGTGCGGTATTCAGCCTCTCTGGTGTCAAGTCTGATTTTGGAAAAAAAAAAAAAAAAAAATCCAAAATCAGACAGAGTGTTGACACCAGAGAGGCTAAGACCGCATTGACTCAGTGCGGTATTCAGCCTCTCTGGTGTCAAGTCTGATTTTGGAAAAAAAAAAAAAAATCCAAAATCAGACAGAGTGTTGAGACCAGAGAGGCTAAGAGCGCATTGACTCAGTGCGGTATTCAGCCTCTCTGGTGTCAAGTCTGATTTTGGAAAAAAAAAAAAAAAAAAATCCAAAATCAGACAGAGTGTTGAGACCAGAGAGGCTAAGACCGCATTGACTCAGTGCGGTATTCAGCCTCTCTGGTGTCAAGTCTGATTTTGGAAAAAAAAAAAAAAAAAATCCAAAATCAGACAGAGTGTTGACACCAGAGAGGCTAAGACCGCATTGACTCAGTGCGGTATTCAGCCTCTCTGGTGTCAAGTCTGATTTTGGAAAAAAAAAAAGGACCAGAGAGGCTAAGACCGCATTGACTCAGTGCGGTATTCAGCCTCTCTGGTGTCAAGTCTGATTTTGGAAAAAAAAAAAAAAAAATCCAAAATCAGACAGAGTGTTGAGACCAGAGAGGCTAAGACCGCATTGACTCAGTGCGGTATTCAGCCTCTCTGGTGTCAAGTCTGATTTTGGAAAAAAAAAAAAAAAATCCAAAATCAGACAGAGTGTTGACACCAGAGAGGCTAAGACCGCATTGACTCAGTGCGGTATTCAGCCTCTCTGGTGTCAAGTCTGATTTTGGAAAAAAAAAAAAAAAATCCAAAATCAGACAGAGTGTTGACACCAGAGAGGCTAAGACCGCATTGACTCAGTGCGGTATTCAGCCTCTCTGGTGTCAAGTCTGATTTTGGAAAAAAAAAAAAAAATCCAAAATCAGAAAGAGTGTTGAGACCAGAGAGGCTAAGAGCGCATTGACTCAGTGCTGTATGCAGCCTCTCTGGTGTCAAGTCTGATTTTGGAAAAAAAAAAAAAAAAAATCCAAAATCAGACAGAGTGTTGAGACCAGAGAGGCTAAGACCGCATTGACTCAGTGCGGTATTCAGCCTCTCTGGTGTCAAGTCTGATTTTGGAAAAAAAAAAAAAATCCAAAATCAGACAGAGTGTTGACACCAGAGAGGCTAAGACCGCATTGACTCAGTGCGGTATTCAGCCTCTCTGGTGTCAAGTCTGATTTTGGAAAAAAAAAAAAAAATCCAAAATCAGACAGAGTGTTGACACCAGAGAGGCTAAGACCGCATTGACTCAGTGCGGTATTCAGCCTCTCTGGTGTCAAGTCTGATTTTGGAAAAAAAAAAAAAAAATCCAAAATCAGAAAGAGTGTTGAGACCAGAGAGGCTAAGAGCGCATTGACTCAGTGCGGTATGCAGCCTCTCTGGTGTCAAGTCTGATTTTGGAAAAAAAAAAAAAAAAAATCCAAAATCAGACAGAGTGTTGAGACCAGAGAGGCTAAGACCGCATTGACTCAGTGCGGTATTCAGCCTCTCTGGTGTCAAGTCTGATTTTGGAAAAAAAAAAAAAATCCAAAATCAGACAGAGTGTTGACACCAGAGAGGCTAAGACCGCATTGACTCAGTGCGGTATTCAGCCTCTCTGGTCTCAAGTCTGATTTTGGAAAAAAAAAAAAAAAAAATCCAAAATCAGACAGAGTGTTGAGACCAGAGAGGCTAAGACCGCATTGACTCAGTGCGGTATTCAGCCTCTCTGGTGTCAAGTCTGATTTTGGAAAAAAAAAAAATCCAAAATCAGACAGAGTGTTGACACCAGAGAGGCTAAGACCGCATTGACTCAGTGCGGTATTCAGCCTCTCTGGTGTCAAGTCTGATTTTGGAAAAAAAAAAAGACCAGAGAGGCTAAGACCGCATTGACTCAGTGCGGTATTCAGCCTCTCTGGTGTCAAGTCTGATTTTGGAAAAAAAAAAAAAAAAAATCCAAAATCAGACAGAGTGTTGAGACCAGAGAGGCTAAGACCGCATTGACTCAGTGCGGTATTCAGCCTCTCTGGTGTCAAGTCTGATTTTGGAAAAAAAAAAAAAAAATCCAAAATCAGACAGAGTGTTGACACCAGAGAGGCTAAGACCGCATTGACTCAGTGCGGTATTCAGCCTCTCTGGTGTCAAGTCTGATTTTGGAAAAAAAAAAAAAAATCCAAAATCAGACAGAGTGTTGACACCAGAGAGGCTAAGACCGCATTGACTCAGTGCGGTATTCAGCCTCTCTGGTGTCAAGTCTGATTTTGGAAAAAAAAAAAAAAAATCCAAAATCAGACAGAGTGTTGACACCAGAGAGGCTAAGACCGCATTGACTCAGTGCGGTATTCAGCCTCTCTGGTGTCAAGTCTGATTTTGGAAAAAAAAAAAAAAATCCAAAATCAGAAAGAGTGTTGAGACCAGAGAGGCTAAGAGCGCATTGACTCAGTGCGGTATGCAGCCTCTCTGGTGTCAAGTCTGATTTTGGAAAAAAAAAAAAAAAAAATCCAAAATCAGACAGAGTGTTGAGACCAGAGAGGCTAAGACCGCATTGACTCAATGCGGTATTCAGCCTCTCTGGTGTCAAGTCTGATTTTGGAAAAAAAAAAAAAATCCAAAATCAGACAGAGTGTTGACACCAGAGAGGCTAAGACCGCATTGACTCAGTGCGGTATTCAGCCTCTCTGGTCTCAAGTCTGATTTTGGAAAAAAAAAAAAAAAAAAAATCCAAAATCAGACAGAGTGTTGAGACCAGAGAGGCTAAGACCGCATTGACTCAGTGCGGTATTCAGCCTCTCTGGTGTCAAGTCTGATTTTGGAAAAAAAAAAAAAAATCCAAAATCAGACAGAGTGTTGACACCAGAGAGGCTAAGAGCGCATTGACTCAGTGCGGTATGCAGCCTCTCTGGTGTCAAGTCTGATTTTGGGAAAAAAAAAAAAAAAAATCCAAAATCAGACAGAGTGTTGACACCAGAGAGGCTAAGACCGCATTGACTCAGTGCGGTATTCAGCCTCTCTGGTGTCAAGTCTGATTTTGGAAAAAAAAAAAAAAATCCAAAATCAGACAGAGTGTTGACACCAGAGAGGCTAAGACCGCATTGACTCAGTGCGGTATTCAGCCTCTCTGGTGTCAAGTCTGATTTTGGAAAAAAAAAAAAAAATCCAAAATCAGACAGAGTGTTGACACCAGAGAGGCTAAGACCGCATTGACTCAGTGCGGTATTCAGCCTCTCTGGTGTCAAGTCTGATTTTGGAAAAAAAAAAAAAAAAATCCAAAATCAGACAGAGTGTTGAGACCAGAGAGGCTAAGAGCGCATTGACTCAGTGCGGTATGCAGCCTCTCTGGTGTCAAGTCTGATTTTGGAAAAAAAAAAAAAAAAAAATCCAAAATCAGACAGAGTGTTGAGACCAGAGAGGCTAAGACCGCATTGACTCAGTGCGGTATTCAGCCTCTCTGGTGTCAAGTCTGATTTTGGAAAAAAAAAAAAAAAAAATCCAAAATCAGACAGAGTGTTGACACCAGAGAGGCTAAGACCGCATTGACTCAGTGCGGTATTCAGCCTCTCTGGTGTCAAGTCTGATTTTGGAAAAAAAAAAAAAAATCCAAAATCAGACAGAGTGTTGAGACCAGAGAGGCTAAGACCGCATTGACTCAGTGCGGTATGCAGCCTCTCTGGTGTCAAGTCTGATTTTGGAAAAAAAAAAAAAAAAAATCCAAAATCAGACAGAGTGTTGACACCAGAGAGGCTAAGACCGCATTGACTCAGTGCGGTATTCAGCCTCTCTGGTGTCAAGTCTGATTTTGGAAAAAAAAAAAAAAAATCCAAAATCAGACAGAGTGTTGACACCAGAGAGGCTAAGACCGCATTGACTCAGTGCGGTATTCAGCCTCTCTGGTGTCAAGTCTGATTTTGGAAAAAAAAAAAAAAAATCCAAAATCAGACAGAGTGTTGACACCAGAGAGGCTAAGACCGCATTGACTCAGTGCGGTATTCAGCCTCTCTGGTGTCAAGTCTGATTTTGGAAAAAAAAAAAAAAAATCCAAAATCAGACAGAGTGTTGAGACCAGAGAGGCTAAGAGCCGCATTGACTCAGTGCGGTATGCAGCCTCTCTGGTGTCAAGTCTGATTATGGAAAAAAAAAAAAAAAAAATCCAAAATCAGACAGAGTGTTGAGACCAGAGAGGCTAAGACCGCATTGACTCAGTGCGGTATTCAGCCTCTCTGGTGTCAAGTCTGATTTTGGAAAAAAAAAAAAAAAAAATCCAAAATCAGACAGAGTGTTGACACCAGAGAGGCTAAGACCGCATTGACTCAGTGCGGTATTCAGCCTCTCTGGTGTCAAGTCTGATTTTGGAAAAAAAAAAAAAAATCCAAAATCAGACAGAGTGTTGAGACCAGAGAGGCTAAGAGCGCATTGACTCAGTGCGGTATTCAGCCTCTCTGGTGTCAAGTCTGATTTTGGAAAAAAAAAAAAAAAAAAATCCAAAATCAGACAGAGTGTTGAGACCAGAGAGGCTAAGACCGCATTGACTCAGTGCGGTATTCAGCCTCTCTGGTGTCAAGTCTGATTTTGGAAAAAAAAAAAAAAAAATCCAAAATCAGACAGAGTGTTGACACCAGAGAGGCTAAGACCGCATTGACTCAGTGCGGTATTCAGCCTCTCTGGTGTCAAGTCTGATTTTGGAAAAAACAAAAAAGAACAGAGAGGCTAAGACCGCATTGACTCAGTGCGGTATTCAGCCTCTCTGGTGTCAAGTCTGATTTTGGAAAAAAAAAAAAAAAAATCCAAAATCAGACAGAGTGTTGAGACCAGAGAGGCTAAGACCGCATTGACTCAGTGCGGTATTCAGCCTCTCTGGTGTCAAGTCTGATTTTGGAAAAAAAAAAAAAAAAATCCAAAATCAGACAGAGTGTTGACACCAGAGAGGCTAAGACCGCATTGACTCAGTGCGGTATTCAGCCTCTCTGGTGTCAAGTCTGATTTTGGAAAAAAAAAAAAAAAAATCCAAAATCAGACAGAGTGTTGACACCAGAGAGGCTAAGACCGCATTGACTCAGTGCGGTATTCAGCCTCTCTGGTGTCAAGTCTGATTTTGGAAAAAAAAAAAAAAAATCCAAAATCAGACAGAGTGTTGACACCAGAGAGGCTAAGACCGCATTGACTCAGTGCGGTATTCAGCCTCTCTGGTGTCAAGTCTGATTTTGGAAAAAAAAAAAAAAAAAATCCAAAATCAGACAGAGTGTTGAGCACCAGAGAGGCTAAGAGCGCATTGACTCAGTGCGGTATTCAGCCTCTCTGGTGTCAAGTCTGATTTTGGAAAAAAAAAAAAAAAAATCCAAAATCAGACAGAGTGTTGAGACCAGAGAGGCTAAGACCGCATTGACTCAGTGCGGTATTCAGCCTCTCTGGTGTCAAGTCTGATTTTGGAAAAAAAAAAAAAAAAATCCAAAATCAGACAGAGTGTTGACACCAGAGAGGCTAAGACCGCATTGACTCAGTGCGGTATTCAGCCTCTCTGGTGTCAAGTCTGATTTTGGAAAAAAACAAAACAGAGGTGAAAAAAAGACCAGAGAGGCTAAGACCGCATTGACTCAGTGCGGTATTCAGCCTCTCTGGTGTCAAGTCTGATTTTGGAAAAAAAAAAAAAAAAAATCCAAAATCAGACAGAGTGTTGAGACCAGAGAGGCTAAGACCGCATTGACTCAGTGCGGTATTCAGCCTCTCTGGTGTCAAGTCTGATTTTGGAAAAAAAAAAAAAAAATCCAAAATCAGACAGAGTGTTGACACCAGAGAGGCTAAGACCGCATTGACTCAGTGCGGTATTCAGCCTCTCTGGTGTCAAGTCTGATTTTGGAAAAAAAAAAAAAAAATCCAAAATCAGACAGAGTGTTGACACCAGAGAGGCTAAGACCGCATTGACTCAGTGCGGTATTCAGCCTCTCTGGTGTCAAGTCTGATTTTGGAAAAAAAAAAAAAAAAATCCAAAATCAGACAGAGTGTTGAGACCAGAGAGGCTAAGACCGCATTGACTCAGTGCGGTATTCAGCCTCTCTGGTGTCAAGTCTGATTTTGGAAAAAAAAAAAAAAAATCCAAAATCAGACAGAGTGTTGACACCAGAGAGGCTAAGACCGCATTGACTCAGTGCGGTATTCAGCCTCTCTGGTGTCAAGTCTGATTTTGGAAAAAAAAAAAAAAAATCCAAAATCAGACAGAGTGTTGACACCAGAGAGGCTAAGACCGCATTGACTCAGTGCGGTATTCAGCCTCTCTGGTGTCAAGTCTGATTTTGGAAAAAAAAAAAAAAAAATCCAAAATCAGACAGAGTGTTGACACCAGAGAGGCTAAGACCGCATTGACTCAGTGCGGTATTCAGCCTCTCTGGTGTCAAGTCTGATTTTGGAAAAAAAAAAAAAAATCCAAAATCAGAAAGAGTGTTGAGACCAGAGAGGCTAAGAGCGCATTGACTCAGTGCGGTATGCAGCCTCTCTGGTGTCAAGTCTGATTTTGGAAAAAAAAAAAAAAAAAATCCAAAATCAGACAGAGTGTTGACACCAGAGAGGCTAAGACCGCATTGACTCAGTGCGGTATTCAGCCTCTCTGGTGTCAAGTCTGATTTTGGAAAAAAAAAAAAAAATCCAAAATCAGACAGAGTGTTGACACCAGAGAGGCTAAGACCGCATTGACTCAGTGCGGTATTCAGCCTCTCTGGTGTCAAGTCTGATTTTGGAAAAAAAAAAAAAAAATCCAAAATCAGACAGAGTGTTGAGACCAGAGAGGCTAAGAGCGCATTGACTCAGTGCGGTATGCAGCCTCTCTGGTGTCAAGTCTGATTTTGGAAAAAAAAAAAAAAAAAATCCAAAATCAGACAGAGTGTTGACACCAGAGAGGCTAAGACCGCATTGACTCAGTGCGGTATTCAGCCTCTCTGGTGTCAAGTCTGATTTTGGAAAAAAAAAAAAAATCAAAAATCAGACAGAGTGTTGAGACCAGAGAGGCTAAGACCGCATTGACTCAGTGCGGTATGCAGCCTCTCTGGTGTCAAGTCTGATTTTGGAAAAAAAAAAAAAAAAAATCCAAAATCAGACAGAGTGTTGACACCAGAGAGGCTAAGACCGCATTGACTCAGTGCGGTATTCAGCCTCTCTGGTGTCAAGTCTGATTTTGGAAAAAAAAAAAAAAATCCAAAATCAGACAGAGTGTTGACACCAGAGAGGCTAAGACCGCATTGACTCAGTGCGGTATTCAGCCTCTCTGGTGTCAAGTCTGATTTTGGAAAAAAAAAAAAAAATCCAAAATCAGACAGAGTGTTGACACCAGAGAGGGTAAGACCGCATTGACTCAGTGCGGTATTCAGCCTCTCTGGTGTCAAGTCTGATTTTGGAAAAAAAAAAAAAAAAATCCAAAATCAGACAGAGTGTTGACACCAGAGAGGCTAAGACCGCATTGACTCAGTGCGGTATTCAGCCTCTCTGGTGTCAAGTCTGATTTTGGAAAAAAAAAAAAATCCAAAATCAGACAGAGTGTTGAGACCAGAGAGGCTAAGACCGCATTGACTCAGTGCGGTATTCAGCCTCTCTGGTGTCAAGTCTGATTTTGGAAAAAAAAAAAAAATCCAAAATCAGACAGAGTGTTGAGACCAGAGAGGCTAAGACCGCATTGACTCAGTGCGGTATTCAGCCTCTCTGGTGTCAAGTCTGATTTTGGAAAAAAAAAAAAAATCCAAAATCAGACACAGTGTTGACACCAGAGAGGCTAAGACCGCATTGACTCAGTGCAGTATTCAGCCTCTCTGGTGTCAAGTCTGATTTTGGAAAAAAAAAAAAAATCCAAAATCAGACAGTGTTGAGACCAGAGAGGCTAAGACCGCATTGACTCAGTGCGGTATTCAGCCTCTCTGGTGTCAAGACTGATTTTGGGAAAAAAAAAAAAAAAAAAAATCCAAAATCAGACAGAGTGTTGAGACCAGAGAGGCTAAGACCGCATTGACTCAGTGCGGTATTCAGCCTCTCTGGTGTCAAGTCTGATTTTGGAAAAAAAAAAAAAAAAATCAAAAATCAGACAGAGTGTTGACACCAGAGAGGCTAAGACCGCATTGACTCAGTGCGGTATTCAGCCTCTCTGGTGTCAAGTCTGATTTTGGAAAAAAAAAAAAAATCCAAAATCAGACAGAGTGTTGACACCAGAGAGGCTAAGACCGCATTGACTCAGTGCGGTATTCAGCCTCTCTGGTGTCAAGTCTGATTTTGGAAAAAAAAAAAAAAATCCAAAATCAGACAGAGTGTTGACACCAGAGAGGCTAAGACCGCATTGACTCAGTGCGGTATTCAGCCTCTCTGGTGTCAAGTCTGATTTTGGAAAAAAAAAAAAAAATCCAAAATCAGACAGAGTGTTGACACCAGAGAGGCTAAGACCGCATTGACTCAGTGCGGTATTCAGCCTCTCTGGTGTCAAGTCTGATTTTGGAAAAAAAAAAAAAAAATCCAAAATCAGACAGAGTGTTGAGACCAGAGAGGCTAAGAGCGCATTGACTCAGTGCGGTATGCAGCCTCTCTGGTGTCAAGTCTGATTTTGGAAAAAAAAAAAAAAAAAATCCAAAATCAGACAGAGTGTTGAGACCAGAGAGGCTAAGACCGCATTGACTCAGTGCGGTATTCAGCCTCTCTGGTGTCAAGTCTGATTTTTGAAAAAAAAAAAAAAAAATCCAAAATCAGACAGAGTGTTGACACCAGAGAGGCTAAGACCGCATTGACTCAGTGCGGTATTCAGCCTCTCTGGTGTCAAGTCTGATTTTGGAAAAAAAAAAAAAATCCAAAATCAGACAGAGTGTTGAGACCAGAGAGGCTAAGAGCGCATTGACTCAGTGCGGTATTCAGCCTCTCTGGTGTCAAGTCTGATTTTTGAAAAAAAAAAAAAAAAAATCCAAAATCAGACAGAGTGTTGACACCAGAGAGGCTAAGACCGCATTGACTCAGTGCGGTATTCAGCCTCTCTGGTGTCAAGTCTGATTTTGGAAAAAAAAAAAGACCAGAGAGGCTAAGACCGCATTGACTCAGTGCGGTATTCAGCCTCTCTGGTCTCAAGTCTGATTTTGTAAAAAAAAAAAAAAAAAATCCAAAATCAGACAGAGTGTTGAGACCAGAGAGGCTAAGACCGCATTGACTCAGTGCGGTATTCAGCCTCTCTGGTGTCAAGTCTGATTTTGGAAGAAAAAAAAATCCAAAATCAGACAGAGTGTTGACACCAGAGAGGCTAAGACCGCATTGACTCAGTGCGGTATTCAGCCTCTCTGGTGTCAAGTCTGATTTTGGAAAAAAAAAAAGACCAGAGAGGCTAAGACCGCATTGACTCAGTGCGGTATTCAGCCTCTCTGGTGTCAAGTCTGATTTTGGAAAAAAAAAAAAAAAAAAATCCAAAATCAGACAGAGTGTTGAGACCAGAGAGGCTAAGACCGCATTGACTCAGTGCGGTATTCAGCCTCTCTGGTGTCAAGTCTGATTTTGGAAAAAAAAAAAAAAAATCCAAAATCAGACAGAGTGTTGACACCAGAGAGGCTAAGACCGCATTGACTCAGTGCGGTATTCAGCCTCTCTGGTGTCAAGTCTGATTTTGGAAAAAAAAAAAAAAATCCAAAATCAGACAGAGTGTTGACACCAGAGAGGCTAAGACCGCATTGACTCAGTGCGGTATTCAGCCTCTCTGGTGTCAAGTCTGATTTTGGAAAAAAAAAAAAAAAATCCAAAATCAGACAGAGTGTTGACACCAGAGAGGCTAAGACCGCATTGACTCAGTGCGGTATTCAGCCTCTCTGGTGTCAAGTCTGATTTTGGAAAAAAAAAAAAAAATCCAAAATCAGAAAGAGTGTTGAGACCAGAGAGGCTAAGAGCGCATTGACTCAGTGCGGTATGCAGCCTCTCTGGTGTCAAGTCTGATTTTGGAAAAAAAAAAAAAAAAAATCCAAAATCAGACAGAGTGTTGAGACCAGAGAGGCTAAGACCGCATTGACTCAATGCGGTATTCAGCCTCTCTGGTGTCAAGTCTGATTTTGGAAAAAAAAAAAAAATCCAAAATCAGACAGAGTGTTGACACCAGAGAGGCTAAGACCGCATTGACTCAGTGCGGTATTCAGCCTCTCTGGTCTCAAGTCTGATTTTGGAAAAAAAAAAAAAATCCAAAATCAGACAGAGTGTTGACACCAGAGAGGCTAAGAGCGCATTGACTCAGTGCGGTATTCAGCCTCTCTGGTGTCAAGTCTGATTTTGGAAAAAAAAAAAAAAAAAAAATCCAAAATCAGACAGAGTGTTGAGACCAGAGAGGCTAAGACCGCATTGACTCAGTGCGGTATTCAGCCTCTCTGGTGTCAAGTCTGATTTTGGAAAAAAAAAAAAAATCCAAAATCAGACAGAGTGTTGACACCAGAGAGGCTAAGAGCGCATTGACTCAGTGCGGTATGCAGCCTCTCTGGTGTCAAGTCTGATTTTGGAAAAAAAAAAAAAAAAAATCCAAAATCAGACAGAGTGTTGACACCAGAGAGGCTAAGACCGCATTGACTCAGTGCGGTATTCAGCCTCTCTGGTGTCAAGTCTGATTTTGGAAAAAAAAAAAAAAATCCAAAATCAGACAGAGTGTTGACACCAGAGAGGCTAAGACCGCATTGACTCAGTGCGGTATTCAGCCTCTCTGGTGTCAAGTCTGATTTTGGAAAAAAAAAAAAAAAATCCAAAATCAGACAGAGTGTTGAGACCAGAGAGGCTAAGAGCGCATTGACTCAGTGCGGTATTCAGCCTCTCTGGTGTCAAGTCTGATTTTGGAAAAAAAAAAAAAAAAAAAATCCAAAATCAGACAGAGTGTTGAGACCAGAGAGGCTAAGACCGCATTGACTCAGTGCGGTATTCAGCCTCTCTGGTGTCAAGTCTGATTTTGGAAAAAAAAAAAAAAAAAATCCAAAATCAGACAGAGTGTTGACACCAGAGAGGCTAAGACCGCATTGACTCAGTGCGGTATTCAGCCTCTCTGGTGTCAAGTCTGATTTTGGAAAAAAAAAAAGACCAGAGAGGCTAAGACCGCATTGACTCAGTGCGGTATTCAGCCTCTCTGGTGTCAAGTCTGATTTTGGAAAAAAAAAAAAAATCCAAAATCAGACAGAGTGTTGACACCAGAGAGGCTAAGACCGCATTGACTCAGTGCGGTATTCAGCCTCTCTGGTCTCAAGTCTGATTTTGGAAAAAAAAAAAAAAAAAAATCCAAAATCAGACAGAGTGTTGAGACCAGAGAGGCTAAGACCGCATTGACTCAGTGCGGTATTCAGCCTCTCTGGTGTCAAGTCTGATTTTGGAAAAAAAAAAAATCCAAAATCAGACAGAGTGTTGACACCAGAGAGGCTAAGACCGCATTGACTCAGTGCGGTATTCAGCCTCTCTGGTGTCAAGTCTGATTTTGGAAAAAAAAAAAAAAAAAAATCCAAAATCAGACAGAGTGTTGAGACCAGAGAGGCTAAGACCGCATTGACTCAGTGCGGTATTCAGCCTCTCTGGTGTCAAGTCTGATTTTGGAAAAAAAAAAAAAAAATCCAAAATCAGACAGAGTGTTGACACCAGAGAGGCTAAGACCGCATTGACTCAGTGCGGTATTCAGCCTCTCTGGTGTCAAGTCTGATTTTGGAAAAAAAAAAAAAAATCCAAAATCAGACAGAGTGTTGACACCAGAGAGGCTAAGACCGCATTGACTCAGTGCGGTATTCAGCCTCTCTGGTGTCAAGTCTGATTTTGGAAAAAAAAAAAAAAATCCAAAATCAGACAGAGTGTTGACACCAGAGAGGCTAAGACCGCATTGACTCAGTGCGGTATTCAGCCTCTCTGGTGTCAAGTCTGATTTTGGAAAAAAAAAAAAAAAAATCCAAAATCAGACAGAGTGTTGACACCAGAGAGGCTAAGACCGCATTGACTCGTGCGGTATTCAGCCTCTCTGGTGTCAAGTCTGATTTTGGAAAAAAAAAAAAAAATCCAAAATCAGAAAGAGTGTTGAGACCAGAGAGGCTAAGAGCGCATTGACTCAGTGCGGTATGCAGCCTCTCTGGTGTCAAGTCTGATTTTGGAAAAAAAAAAAAAAAAAATCCAAAATCAGACAGAGTGTTGAGACCAGAGAGGCTAAGACCGCATTGACTCAGTGCGGTATTCAGCCTCTCTGGTGTCAAGTCTGATTTTGGAAAAAAAAAAAAAATCCAAAATCAGACAGAGTGTTGACACCAGAGAGGCTAAGACCGCATTGACTCAGTGTGGTATTCAGCCTCTCTGGTGTCAAGTCTGATTTTGGAAAAAAAAAAAAAATCCAAAATCAGACAGAGTGTTGACACCAGAGAGGCTAAGACCGCATTGACTCAGTGCGGTATTCAGCCTCTCTGGTCTCAAGTCTGATTTTGGAAAAAAAAAAAAAAAAAAAATCCAAAATCAGACAGAGTGTTGACACCAGAGAGGCTAAGAGCGCATTGACTCAGTGCGGTATGCAGCCTCTCTGGTGTCAAGTCTGATTTTGGAAAAAAAAAAAAAAATCCAAAATCAGACAGAGTGTTGACACCAGAGAGGCTAAGACCGCATTGACTCAGTGCGGTATTCAGCCTCTCTGGTGTCAAGTCTGATTTTGGAAAAAAAAAAAAAAATCCAAAATCAGACAGAGTGTTGACACCAGAGAGGCTAAGACCGCATTGACTCAGTGCGGTATTCAGCCTCTCTGGTGTCAAGTCTGATTTTGGAAAAAAAAAAAAAAAATCCAAAATCAGACAGAGTGTTGAGACCAGAGAGGCTAAGAGCGCATTGACTCAGTGCGGTATGCAGCCTCTCTGGTGTCAAGTCTGATTTTGGAAAAAAAAAAAAAAAAAAATCCAAAATCAGACAGAGTGTTGAGACCAGAGAGGCTAAGACCGCATTGACTCAGTGTGGTATTCAGCCTCTCTGGTGTCAAGTCTGATTTTGGAAAAAAAAAAAAAAAAAATCCAAAATCAGACAGAGTGTTGACACCAGAGAGGCTAAGACCGCATTGACTCAGTGCGGTATTCAGCCTCTCTGGTGTCAAGTCTGATTTTGGAAAAAAAAAAAAAATCCAAAATCAGACAGAGTGTTGACACCAGAGAGGCTAAGACCGCATTGACTCAGTGCGGTATTCAGCCTCTCTGGTGTCAAGTCTGATTTTGGAAAAAAAAAAAGACCAGAGAGGCTAAGACCGCATTGACTCAGTGCGGTATTCAGCCTCTCTGGTGTCAAGTCTGATTTTGGAAAAAAAAAAAAAAAAAAATCCAAAATCAGACAGAGTGTTGAGACCAGAGAGGCTAAGACCGCATTGACTCAGTGCGGTATTCAGCCTCTCTGGTGTCAAGTCTGATTTTGGAAAAAAAAAAAAAAAAAATCCAAAATCAGACAGAGTGTTGAGACCAGAGAGGCTAAGACCGCATTGACTCAGTGCGGTATTCAGCCTCTCTGGTGTCAAGTCTGATTTTGAAAAAAAAAAAAAAAAATCCAAAATCAGACAGAGTGTTGACACCAGAGAGGCTAAGACCGCATTGACTCAGTGCGGTATTCAGCCTCTCTGGTGTCAAGTCTGATTTTGGAAAAAAAAAAAAAAAATCCAAAATCAGACAGAGTGTTGACACCAGAGAGGCTAAGACCGCATTGACTCAGTGCGGTATTCAGCCTCTCTGGTGTCAAGTCTGATTTTGGAAAAAAAAAAAAAAATCCAAAATCAGACAGAGTGTTGACACCAGAGAGGCTAAGACCGCATTGACTCAGTGCGGTATTCAGCCTCTCTGGTGTCAAGTCTGATTTTGGAAAAAAAAAAAAAAAATCCAAAATCAGACAGAGTGTTGACACCAGAGAGGCTAAGACCGCATTGACTCAGTGCGGTATTCAGCCTCTCTGGTGTCAAGTCTGATTTTGGAAAAAAAAAAAAAAATCCAAAATCAGAAAGAGTGTTGAGACCAGAGAGGCTAAGAGCGCATTGACTCAGTGCGGTATGCAGCCTCTCTGGTGTCAAGTCTGATTTTGGAAAAAAAAAAAAAAAAAATCCAAAATCAGACAGAGTGTTGAGACCAGAGAGGCTAAGACCGCATTGACTCAGTGCGGTATTCAGCCTCTCTGGTGTCAAGTCTGATTTTGGAAAAAAAAAAAAAATCCAAAATCAGACAGAGTGTTGACACCAGAGAGGCTAAGACCGCATTGACTCAGTGCGGTATTCAGCCTCTCTGGTGTCAAGTCTGATTTTGGAAAAAAAAAAAAAATCCAAAATCAGACAGAGTGTTGACACCAGAGAGGCTAAGACCGCATTGACTCAGTGCGGTATTCAGCCTCTCTGGTCTCAAGTCTGATTTTGGAAAAAAAAAAAAAAAAAAAATCCAAAATCAGACAGAGTGTTGACACCAGAGAGGCTAAGAGCGCATTGACTCAGTGCGGTATGCAGCCTCTCTGGTGTCAAGTCTGATTTTGGAAAAAAAAAAAAAAATCCAAAATCAGACAGAGTGTTGACACCAGAGAGGCTAAGACCGCATTGACTCAGTGCGGTATTCAGCCTCTCTGGTGTCAAGTCTGATTTTGGAAAAAAAAAAAAAAATCCAAAATCAGACAGAGTGTTGACACCAGAGAGGCTAAGACCGCATTGACTCAGTGCGGTATTCAGCCTCTCTGGTGTCAAGTCTGATTTTGGAAAAAAAAAAAAAAAATCCAAAATCAGACAGAGTGTTGAGACCAGAGAGGCTAAGAGCGCATTGACTCAGTGCGGTATGCAGCCTCTCTGGTGTCAAGTCTGATTTTGGAAAAAAAAAAAAAAAATCCAAAATCAGACAGAGTGTTGACACCAGAGAGGCTAAGACCGCATTGACTCAGTGCGGTATTCAGCCTCTCTGGTGTCAAGTCTGATTTTGGAAAAAAAAAAAAAAATCCAAAATCAGACAGAGTGTTGACACCAGAGAGGCTAAGACCGCATTGACTCAGTGCGGTATTCAGCCTCTCTGGTGTCAAGTCTGATTTTGGAAAAAAAAAAAAAAAATCCAAAATCAGACAGAGTGTTGACACCAGAGAGGCTAAGACCGCATTGACTCAGTGCGGTATTCAGCCTCTCTGGTGTCAAGTCTGATTTTGGAAAAAAAAAAAAAAATCCAAAATCAGAAAGAGTGTTGAGACCAGAGAGGCTAAGAGCGCATTGACTCAGTGCGGTATGCAGCCTCTCTGGTGTCAAGTCTGATTTTGGAAAAAAAAAAAAAAAAAATCCAAAATCAGACAGAGTGTTGAGACCAGAGAGGCTAAGACCGCATTGACTCAGTGCGGTATTCAGCCTCTCTGGTGTCAAGTCTGATTTTGGAAAAAAAAAAAAAATCCAAAATCAGACAGAGTGTTGACACCAGAGAGGCTAAGACCGCATTGACTCAGTGCGGTATTCAGCCTCTCTGGTGTCAAGTCTGATTTTGGAAAAAAAAAAAAAATCCAAAATCAGACAGAGTGTTGACACCAGAGAGGCTAAGACCGCATTGACTCAGTGCGGTATTCAGCCTCTCTGGTCTCAAGTCTGATTTTGGAAAAAAAAAAAAAAAAAAATCCAAAATCAGACAGAGTGTTGACACCAGAGAGGCTAAGAGCGCATTGACTCAGTGCGGTATGCAGCCTCTCTGGTGTCAAGTCTGATTTTGGAAAAAAAAAAAAAAATCCAAAATCAGACAGAGTGTTGACACCAGAGAGGCTAAGACCGCATTGACTCAGTGCGGTATTCAGCCTCTCTGGTGTCAAGTCTGATTTTGGAAAAAAAAAAAAAAAATCCAAAATCAGACAGAGTGTTGACACCAGAGAGGCTAAGACCGCATTGACTCAGTGCGGTATTCAGCCTCTCTGGTGTCAAGTCTGATTTTGGAAAAAAAAAAAAAAAATCCAAAATCAGACAGAGTGTTGAGACCAGAGAGGCTAAGAGCGCATTGACTCAGTGCGGTATGCAGCCTCTCTGGTGTCAAGTCTGATTTTGGAAAAAAAAAAAAAAAAAATCCAAAATCAGACAGAGTGTTGAGACCAGAGAGGCTAAGACTGCATTGACTCAGTGCGGTATTCAGCCTCTCTGGTGTCAAGTCTGATTTTGGAAAAAAAAAAAAAAAAAATCCAAAATCAGACAGAGTGTTGACACCAGAGAGGCTAAGACCGCATTGACTCAGTGCGGTATTCAGCCTCTCTGGTGTCAAGTCTGATTTTGGAAAAAAAAAAAAAATCCAAAATCAGACAGAGTGTTGAGACCAGAGAGGCTAAGAGCGCATTGACTCAGTGCGGTATTCAGCCTCTCTGGTGTCAAGTCTGATTTTGGAAAAAAAAAAAAAAAAAAAAAAAAAAATCAGACAGAGTGTTGAGACCAGAGAGGCTAAGACCGCATTGACTCAGTGCGGTATTCAGCCTCTCTGGTGTCAAGTCTGATTTTGGAAAAAAAAAAAAAAAAAATCCAAAATCAGACAGAGTGTTGACACCAGAGAGGCTAAGACCGCATTGACTCAGTGCGGTATTCAGCCTCTCTGGTGTCAAGTCTGATTTTGGAAAAAAAAAAAGACCAGAGAGGCTAAGACCGCATTGACTCAGTGCGGTATTCAGCCTCTCTGGTGTCAAGTCTGATTTTTGAAAAAAAAAAAAAAAAAAATCCAAAATCAGACAGAGTGTTGAGACCAGAGAGGCTAAGACCGCATTGACTCAGTGCGGTATTCAGCCTCTCTGGTGTCAAGTCTGATTTTGGAAAAAAAAAAAAAAAATCCAAAATCAGACAGAGTGTTGACACCAGAGAGGCTAAGACCGCATTGACTCAGTGCGGTATTCAGCCTCTCTGGTGTCAAGTCTGATTTTGGAAAAAAAAAAAAAAAATCCAAAATCAGACAGAGTGTTGACACCAGAGAGGCTAAGACCGCATTGACTCAGTGCGGTATTCAGCCTCTCTGGTGTCAAGTCTGATTTTGGAAAAAAAAAAAAAAATCCAAAATCAGACAGAGTGTTGACACCAGAGAGGCTAAGACCGCATTGACTCAGTGCGGTATTCAGCCTCTCTGGTGTCAAGTCTGATTTTGGAAAAAAAAAAAAAAATCCAAAATCAGACAGAGTGTTGACACCAGAGAGGCTAAGACCGCATTGACTCAGTGCGGTATTCAGCCTCTCTGGTGTCAAGTCTGATTTTGGAAAAAAAAAAAAAAAATCCAAAATCAGACAGAGTGTTGACACCAGAGAGGCTAAGACCGCATTGACTCAGTGCGGTATTCAGCCTCTCTGGTGTCAAGTCTGATTTTGGAAAAAAAAAAAAAAATCCAAAATCAGAAAGAGTGTTGAGACCAGAGAGGCTAAGAGCGCATTGACTCAGTGCGGTATGCAGCCTCTCTGGTGTCAAGTCTGATTTTGGAAAAAAAAAAAAAAAAAATCCAAAATCAGACAGAGTGTTGAGACCAGAGAGGCTAAGACCGCATTGACTCAGTGCGGTATTCAGCCTCTCTGGTGTCAAGTCTGATTTTGGAAAAAAAAAAAAAATCCAAAATCAGACAGAGTGTTGACACCAGAGAGGCTAAGACCGCATTGACTCAGTGCGGTATTCAGCCTCTCTGGTCTCAAGTCTGATTTTGGAAAAAAAAAAAAAAAAAAATCCAAAATCAGACAGAGTGTTGAGACCAGAGAGGCTAAGACCGCATTGACTCAGTGCGGTATTCAGCCTCTCTGGTGTCAAGTCTGATTTTGGAAAAAAAAAAAGACCAGAGAGGCTAAGACCGCATTGACTCAGTGCGGTATTCAGCCTCTCTGGTCTCAAGTCTGATTTTGGAAAAAAAAAAAAAAAAAAATCCAAAATCAGACAGAGTGTTGACACCAGAGAGGCTAAGAGCGCATTGACTCAGTGCGGTATGCAGCCTCTCTGGTGTCAAGTCTGATTTTGGAAAAAAAAAAAAAAAATCCAAAATCAGACAGAGTGTTGACACCAGAGAGGCTAAGACCGCATTGACTCAGTGCGGTATTCAGCCTCTCTGGTGTCAAGTCTGATTTTGGAAAAAAAAAAAAAAAATCCAAAATCAGACAGAGTGTTGACACCAGAGAGGCTAAGACCGCATTGACTCAGTGCGGTATTCAGCCTCTCTGGTGTCAAGTCTGATTTTGGAAAAAAAAAAAAAAAATCCAAAATCAGACAGAGTGTTGAGACCAGAGAGGCTAAGAGCGCATTGACTCAGTGCGGTATGCAGCCTCTCTGGTGTCAAGTCTGATTTTGGAAAAAAAAAAAAAAAAAATCCAAAATCAGACAGAGTGTTGAGACCAGAGAGGCTAAGACTGCATTGACTCAGTGCGGTATTCAGCCTCTCTGGTGTCAAGTCTGATTTTGGAAAAAAAAAAAAAAAAAATCCAAAATCAGACAGAGTGTTGACACCAGAGAGGCTAAGACCGCATTGACTCAGTGCGGTATTCAGCCTCTCTGGTGTCAAGTCTGATTTTGGAAAAAAAAAAAAAATCCAAAATCAGACAGAGTGTTGAGACCAGAGAGGCTAAGAGCGCATTGACTCAGTGCGGTATTCAGCCTCTCTGGTGTCAAGTCTGATTTTGGAAAAAAAAAAAAAAAAAAAAAAAAAATCAGACAGAGTGTTGAGACCAGAGAGGCTAAGACCGCATTGACTCAGTGCGGTATTCAGCCTCTCTGGTGTCAAGTCTGATTTTGGAAAAAAAAAAAAAAAAAATCCAAAATCAGACAGAGTGTTGACACCAGAGAGGCTAAGACCGCATTGACTCAGTGCGGTATTCAGCCTCTCTGGTGTCAAGTCTGATTTTGGAAAAAAAAAAAGACCAGAGAGGCTAAGACCGCATTGACTCAGTGCGGTATTCAGCCTCTCTGGTGTCAAGTCTGATTTTTGAAAAAAAAAAAAAAAAAAATCCAAAATCAGACAGAGTGTTGAGACCAGAGAGGCTAAGACCGCATTGACTCAGTGCGGTATTCAGCCTCTCTGGTGTCAAGTCTGATTTTGGAAAAAAAAAAAAAAAATCCAAAATCAGACAGAGTGTTGACACCAGAGAGGCTAAGACCGCATTGACTCAGTGCGGTATTCAGCCTCTCTGGTGTCAAGTCTGATTTTGGAAAAAAAAAAAAAAAATCCAAAATCAGACAGAGTGTTGACACCAGAGAGGCTAAGACCGCATTGACTCAGTGCGGTATTCAGCCTCTCTGGTGTCAAGTCTGATTTTGGAAAAAAAAAAAAAAATCCAAAATCAGACAGAGTGTTGACACCAGAGAGGCTAAGACCGCATTGACTCAGTGCGGTATTCAGCCTCTCTGGTGTCAAGTCTGATTTTGGAAAAAAAAAAAAAAAATCCAAAATCAGACAGAGTGTTGACACCAGAGAGGCTAAGACCGCATTGACTCAGTGCGGTATTCAGCCTCTCTGGTGTCAAGTCTGATTTTGGAAAAAAAAAAAAAAATCCAAAATCAGACAGAGTGTTGACACCAGAGAGGCTAAGACCGCATTGACTCAGTGCGGTATTCAGCCTCTCTGGTGTCAAGTCTGATTTTGGAAAAAAAAAAAAAAATCCAAAATCAGAAAGAGTGTTGAGACCAGAGAGGCTAAGAGCGCATTGACTCAGTGCGGTATGCAGCCTCTCTGGTGTCAAGTCTGATTTTGGAAAAAAAAAAAAAAAAATCCAAAATCAGACAGAGTGTTGAGACCAGAGAGGCTAAGACCGCATTGACTCAGTGCGGTATTCAGCCTCTCTGGTGTCAAGTCTGATTTTGGAAAAAAAAAAAAAAATCCAAAATCAGACAGAGTGTTGACACCAGAGAGGCTAAGACCGCATTGACTCAGTGCGGTATTCAGCCTCTCTGGTCTCAAGTCTGATTTTGGAAAAAAAAAAAAAAAAAAATCCAAAATCAGACAGAGTGTTGAGACCAGAGAGGCTAAGACCGCATTGACTCAGTGCGGTATTCAGCCTCTCTGGTGTCAAGTCTGATTTTGGAAAAAAAAAAAGACCAGAGAGGCTAAGACCGCATTGACTCAGTGCGGTATTCAGCCTCTCTGGTGTCAAGTCTGATTTTGGAAAAAAAAAAAAAAAAAATCCAAAATCAGACAGAGTGTTGAGACCAGAGAGGCTAAGACCGCATTGACTCAGTGCGGTATTCAGCCTCTCTGGTGTCAAGTCTGATTTTGGAAAAAAAAAAAAAAAATACAAAATCAGACAGAGTGTTGACACCAGAGAGGCTAAGACCGCATTGACTCAGTGCGGTATTCAGCCTCTCTGGTGTCAAGTCTGATTTTGGAAAAAAAAAAAAAAAATCCAAAATCAGACAGAGTGTTGACACCAGAGAGGCTAAGACCGCATTGACTCAGTGCGGTATTCAGCCTCTCTGGTGTCAAGTCTGATTTTGGAAAAAAAAAAAAAAATCCAAAATCAGACAGAGTGTTGACACCAGAGAGGCTAAGAGCGCATTGACTCAGTGCGGTATGCAGCCTCTCTGGTGTCAAGTCTGATTTTGGAAAAAAAAAAAAAAAAAATCCAAAATCAGACAGAGTGTTGAGACCAGAGAGGCTAAGACCGCATTGACTCAGTGCGGTATTCAGCCTCTCTGTTGTCAAGTCTGATTTTGGAAAAAAAAAAAAAATCCAAAATCAGACAGAGTGTTGACACCAGAGAGGCTAAGACCGCATTGACTCAGTGCGGTATTCAGCCTCTCTGGTCTCAAGTCTGATTTTGGAAAAAAAAAAAAAAAAAAATCCAAAATCAGACAGAGTGTTGACACCAGAGAGGCTAAGAGCGCATTGACTCAGTGCGGTATGCAGCCTCTCTGGTGTCAAGTCTGATTTTGGAAAAAAAAAAAAAAATCCAAAATCAGACAGAGTGTTGACACCAGAGAGGCTAAGACCGCATTGACTCAGTGCGGTATTCAGCCTCTCTGGTGTCAAGTCTGATTTTGGAAAAAAAAAAAAAAAAAATCCAAAATCAGACAGAGTGTTGAGACCAGAGAGGCTAAGACCGCATTGACTCAGTGCGGTATTCAGCCTCTCTGGTCTCAAGTCTGATTTTGGAAAAAAAAAAAAAAAAAAATCCAAAATCAGACAGAGTGTTGAGACCAGAGAGGCTAAGACCGCATTGACTCAGTGCGGTATTCAGCCTCTCTGGTGTCAAGTCTGATTTTGGAAAAAAAAAAAAGACCAGAGAGGCTAAGACCGCATTGACTCAGTGCGGTATTCAGCCTCTCTGGTGTCAAGTCTGATTTTGGAAAAAAAAAAAAAAAAAAATCCAAAATCAGACAGAGTGTTGAGACCAGAGAGGCTAAGACCGCATTGACTCAGTGCGGTATTCAGCCTCTCTGGTGTCAAGTCTGATTTTGGAAAAAAAAAAAAAAAATACAAAATCAGACAGAGTGTTGACACCAGAGAGGCTAAGACCGCATTGACTCAGTGCGGTATTCAGCCTCTCTGGTGTCAAGTCTGATTTTGGAAAAAAAAAAAAAAAATCCAAAATCAGACAGAGTGTTGACACCAGAGAGGCTAAGACCGCATTGACTCAGTGCGGTATTCAGCCTCTCTGGTGTCAAGTCTGATTTTGGAAAAAAAAAAAAAAATCCAAAATCAGACAGAGTGTTGACACCAGAGAGGCTAAGAGCGCATTGACTCAGTGCGGTATGCAGCCTCTCTGGTGTCAAGTCTGATTTTGGAAAAAAAAAAAAAAAAAATCCAAAATCAGACAGAGTGTTGAGACCAGAGAGGCTAAGACCGCATTGACTCAGTGCGGTATTCAGCCTCTCTGTTGTCAAGTCTGATTTTGGAAAAAAAAAAAAAATCCAAAATCAGACAGAGTGTTGACACCAGAGAGGCTAAGACCGCATTGACTCAGTGCGGTATTCAGCCTCTCTGGTCTCAAGTCTGATTTTGGAAAAAAAAAAAAAAAAAAAATCCAAAATCAGACAGAGTGTTGACACCAGAGAGGCTAAGAGCGCATTGACTCAGTGCGGTATGCAGCCTCTCTGGTGTCAAGTCTGATTTTGGAAAAAAAAAAAAAAATCCAAAATCAGACAGAGTGTTGACACCAGAGAGGCTAAGACCGCATTGACTCAGTGCGGTATTCAGCCTCTCTGGTGTCAAGTCTGATTTTGGAAAAAAAAAAAAAAAATCCAAAATCAGACAGAGTGTTGACACCAGAGAGGCTAAGACCGCATTGACTCAGTGCGGTATTCAGCCTCTCTGGTGTCAAGTCTGATTTTGGAAAAAAAAAAAAAAAATCCAAAATCAGACAGAGTGTTGAGACCAGAGAGGCTAAGAGCGCATTGACTCAGTGCGGTATGCAGCCTCTCTGGTGTCAAGTCTGATTTTGGAAAAAAAAAAAAAAAAATCCAAAATCAGACAGAGTGTTGAGACCAGAGAGGCTAAGACTGCATTGACTCAGTGCGGTATTCAGCCTCTCTGGTGTCAAGTCTGATTTTGGAAAAAAAAAAAAAAAAAATCCAAAATCAGACAGAGTGTTGACACCAGAGAGGCTAAGACCGCATTGACTCAGTGCGGTATTCAGCCTCTCTGGTGTCAAGTCTGATTTTGGAAAAAAAAAAAAAATCCAAAATCAGACAGAGTGTTGAGACCAGAGAGGCTAAGAGCGCATTGACTCAGTGCGGTATTCAGCCTCTCTGGTGTCAAGTCTGATTTTGGGAAAAAAAAAAAAAAAAAAAAAAAAATCAGACAGAGTGTTGAGACCAGAGAGGCTAAGACCGCATTGACTCAGTGCGGTATTCAGCCTCTCTGGTGTCAAGTCTGATTTTGGAAAAAAAAAAAAAAAAAATCCAAAATCAGACAGAGTGTTGACACCAGAGAGGCTAAGACCGCATTGACTCAGTGCGGTATTCAGCCTCTCTGGTGTCAAGTCTGATTTTGGAAAAAAAAAAAGACCAGAGAGGCTAAGACCGCATTGACTCAGTGCGGTATTCAGCCTCTCTGGTGTCAAGTCTGATTTTTGAAAAAAAAAAAAAAAAAATCCAAAATCAGACAGAGTGTTGAGACCAGAGAGGCTAAGACCGCATTGACTCAGTGCGGTATTCAGCCTCTCTGGTGTCAAGTCTGATTTTGGAAAAAAAAAAAAAAAATCCAAAATCAGACAGAGTGTTGACACCAGAGAGGCTAAGACCGCATTGACTCAGTGCGGTATTCAGCCTCTCTGGTGTCAAGTCTGATTTTGGAAAAAAAAAAAAAAAATCCAAAATCAGACAGAGTGTTGACACCAGAGAGGCTAAGACCGCATTGACTCAGTGCGGTATTCAGCCTCTCTGGTGTCAAGTCTGATTTTGGAAAAAAAAAAAAAAATCCAAAATCAGACAGAGTGTTGACACCAGAGAGGCTAAGACCGCATTGACTCAGTGCGGTATTCAGCCTCTCTGGTGTCAAGTCTGATTTTGGAAAAAAAAAAAAAAATCCAAAATCAGACAGAGTGTTGACACCAGAGAGGCTAAGACCGCATTGACTCAGTGCGGTATTCAGCCTCTCTGGTGTCAAGTCTGATTTTTGAAAAAAAAAAAAAAAATCCAAAATCAGACAGAGTGTTGACACCAGAGAGGCTAAGACCGCATTGACTCAGTGCGGTATTCAGCCTCTCTGGTGTCAAGTCTGATTTTGGAAAAAAAAAAAAAAATCCAAAATCAGAAAGAGTGTTGAGACCAGAGAGGCTAAGAGCGCATTGACTCAGTGCGGTATGCAGCCTCTCTGGTGTCAAGTCTGATTTTGGAAAAAAAAAAAAAAAAATCCAAAATCAGACAGAGTGTTGAGACCAGAGAGGCTAAGACCGCATTGACTCAGTGCGGTATTCAGCCTCTCTGGTGTCAAGTCTGATTTTGGAAAAAAAAAAAAAAATCCAAAATCAGACAGAGTGTTGACACCAGAGAGGCTAAGACCGCATTGACTCAGTGCGGTATTCAGCCTCTCTGGTCTCAAGTCTGATTTTGGAAAAAAAAAAAAAAAAAAAAATCCAAAATCAGACAGAGTGTTGAGACCAGAGAGGCTAAGACCGCATTGACTCAGTGCTGGTATTCAGCCTCTCTGGTGTCAAGTCTGATTTTGGAAAAAAAAAAGACCAGAGAGGCTAAGACCGCATTGACTCAGTGCGGTATTCAGCCTCTCTGGTGTCAAGTCTGATTTTGGAAAAAAAAAAAAAAAAAATCCAAATCAGACAGAGTGTTGAGACCAGAGAGGCTAAGACCGCATTGACTCAGTGCGGTATTCAGCCTCTCTGGTGTCAAGTCTGATTTTGGAAAAAAAAAAAAAAATACAAAATCAGACAGAGTGTTGACACCAGAGAGGCTAAGACCGCATTGACTCAGTGCGGTATTCAGCCTCTCTGGTGTCAAGTCTGATTTTGGAAAAAAAAAAAAAAAAATCCAAAATCAGACAGAGTGTTGACACCAGAGAGGCTAAGACCGCATTGACTCAGTGCGGTATTCAGCCTCTCTGGTGTCAAGTCTGATTTTGGAAAAAAAAAAAAAAAATCCAAAATCAGACAGAGTGTTGACACCAGAGAGGCTAAGACCGCATTGACTCAGTGCGGTATTCAGCCTCTCTGGTGTCAAGTCTGATTTTGGAAAAAAAAAAAAAAATCCAAAATCAGACAGAGTGTTGACACCAGAGAGGCTAAGACCGCATTGACTCAGTGCGGTATTCAGCCTCTCTGGTGTCAAGTCTGATTTTGGAAAAAAAAAAAAAATCCAAATCAGAAAGAGTGTTGAGACCAGAGAGGCTAAGAGCGCATTGACTCAGTGCGGTATGCAGCCTCTCTGGTGTCAAGTCTGATTTTGGAAAAAAAAAAAAAAAAAATCCAAAATCAGACAGAGTGTTGAGACCAGAGAGGCTAAGACCGCATTGACTCAGTGCGGTATTCAGCCTCTCTGTTGTCAAGTCTGATTTTGGAAAAAAAAAAAAAATCCAAAATCAGACAGAGTGTTGACACCAGAGAGGCTAAGACGCATTGACTCAGTGCGGTATTCAGCCTCTCTGGTGTCAAGTCTGATTTTGGAAAAAAAAAAAAAAAATCCAAAATCAGACAGAGTGTTGAGACCAGAGAGGCTAAGACCGCATTGACTCAGTGCGGTATTCAGCCTCTCTGGTGTCAAGTCTGATTTTGGAAAAAAAAAAAAAAATCCAAAATCAGACAGAGTGTTGACACCAGAGAGGCTAAGACCGCATTGACTCAGTGCGGTATTCAGCCTCTCTGGTGTCAAGTCTGATTTTGGAAAAAAAAAAAAAAAAAATCCAAAATCAGACAGAGTGTTGACACCAGAGAGGCTAAGAGCGCATTGACTCAGTGCGGTATGCAGCCTCTCTGGTGTCAAGTCTGATTTTGGAAAAAAAAAAAAAAAAAAATCCAAAATCAGACAGAGTGTTGACACCAGAGAGGCTAAGACCGCATTGACTCAGTGCGGTATTCAGCCTCTCTGGTGTCAAGTCTGATTTTGGAAAAAAAAAAAAAAATCCAAAATCAGACAGAGTGTTGACACCAGAGAGGCTAAGACCGCATTGACTCAGTGCGGTATTCAGCCTCTCTGGTCTCAAGTCTGATTTTGGAAAAAAAAAAAAAAATCCAAAATCAGACAGAGTGTTGAGACCAGAGAGGCTAAGACCGCATTGACTCAGTGCGGTATTCAGCCTCTCTGTGTCAAGTCTGATTTTGGAAAAAAAAAAATCCAAAATCAGACAGAGTGTTGACACCAGAGAGGCTAAGACCGCATTGACTCAGTGCGGTATTCAGCCTCTCTGGTGTCAAGTCTGATTTTGGAAAAAAAAAAAAAAAAAATCCAAAATCAGACAGAGTGTTGAGACCAGAGAGGCTAAGACCGCATTGACTCAGTGCGGTATTCAGCCTCTCTGGTGTCAAGTCTGATTTTGGAAAAAAAAAAAAAAAAATCCAAAATCAGACAGAGTGTTGACACCAGAGAGGCTAAGACCGCATTGACTCAGTGCGGTATTCAGCCTCTCTGGTGTCAAGTCTGATTTTGGAAAAAAAAAAAAAAAAAAATCCAAAATCAGACAGAGTGTTGAGACCAGAGAGGCTAAGACCGCATTGACTCAGTGCGGTATTCAGCCTCTCTGGTGTCAAGTCTGATTTTGGAAAAAAAAAAAAAAAATCCAAAATCAGACAGAGTGTTGACACCAGAGAGGCTAAGACCGCATTGACTCAGTGCGGTATTCAGCCTCTCTGGTGTCAAGTCTGATTTTGGAAAAAAAAAAAAAAAATCCAAAATCAGACAGAGTGTTGACACCAGAGAGGCTAAGACCGCATTGACTCAGTGCGGTATTCAGCCTCTCTGGTGTCAAGTCTGATTTGGAAAAAAAAAAAAAAATCCAAAATCAGACAGAGTGTTGACACCAGAGAGGCTAAGACCGCATTGACTCAGTGCGGTATTCAGCCTCTCTGGTGTCAAGTCTGATTTTGGAAAAAAAAAAAAAAATCCAAAATCAGACAGAGTGTTGACACCAGAGAGGCTAAGACCGCATTGACTCAGTGCGGTATTCAGCCTCTCTGGTGTCAAGTCTGATTTTGGAAAAAAAAAAAAAATCCAAAATCAGAAAGAGTGTTGAGACCAGAGAGGCTAAGAGCGCATTGACTCAGTGCGGTATGCAGCCTCTCTGGTGTCAAGTCTGATTTTGGAAAAAAAAAAAAAAAAAAATCCAAAATCAGACAGAGTGTTGAGACCAGAGAGGCTAAGACCGCATTGACTCAGTGCGGTATTCAGCCTCTCTGGTGTCAAGTCTGATTTTGGAAAAAAAAAAAAAAAAATCCAAATCAGACAGAGTGTTGACACCAGAGAGGCTAAGACCGCATTGACTCAGTGCGGTATTCAGCCTCTCTGGTGTCAAGTCTGATTTTGGAAAAAAAAAAAAAAAAAATCCAAAATCAGACAGAGTGTTGAGACCAGAGAGGCTAAGACCGCATTGACTCAGTGCGGTATTCAGCCTCTCTGGTGTCAAGTCTGATTTTGGAAAAAAAAAAAAAAAATCCAAAATCAGACAGAGTGTTGACACCAGAGAGGCTAAGACCGCATTGACTCAGTGCGGTATTCAGCCTCTCTGGTGTCAAGTCTGATTTGGAAAAAAAAAAAAAATCCAAAATCAGACAGAGTGTTGACACCAGAGAGGCTAAGACCGCATTGACTCAGTGCGGTATTCAGCCTCTCTGTGTCAAGTCTGATTTTGGAAAAAAAAAAAAAAATCCAAAATCAGACAGAGTGTTGACACCAGAGAGGCTAAGACCGCATTGACTCAGTGCGGTATTCAGCCTCTCTGGTGTCAAGTCTGATTTTGGAAAAAAAAAAAAAAAAATCCAAAATCAGACAGAGTGTTGACACCAGAGAGGCTAAGACCGCATTGACTCAGTGCGGTATTCAGCCTCTCTGGTGTCAAGTCTGATTTTGGAAAAAAAAAAAAAAAATCCAAAATCAGAAAGAGTGTTGAGACCAGAGAGGCTAAGAGCGCATTGACTCAGTGCGGTATGCAGCCTCTCTGGTGTCAAGTCTGATTTTGGAAAAAAAAAAAAAAAAATCCAAAATCAGACAGAGTGTTGAGACCAGAGAGGCTAAGACCGCATTGACTCAGTGCGGTATTCAGCCTCTCTGGTGTCAAGTCTGATTTTGGAAAAAAAAAAAAATCCAAAATCAGACAGAGTGTTGACACCAGAGAGGCTAAGACCGCATTGACTCAGTGCGGTATTCAGCCTCTTGGTGTCAAGTCTGATTTTGGAAAAAAAAAAAAAATCCAAAATCAGACAGAGTGTTGACACCAGAGAGGCTAAGACCGCATTGACTCAGTGCGGTATTCAGCCTCTCTGGTCTCAAGTCTGATTTTGGAAAAAAAAAAAAAAAAAAAATCCAAATCAGACAGAGTGTTGACACCAGAGAGGCTAAGAGCGCATTGACTCAGTGCGGTATGCAGCCTCTCTGGTGTCAAGTCTGATTTTGGAAAAAAAAAAAAAAAAATCCAAAATCAGACAGAGTGTTGACACCAGAGAGGCTAAGACCGCATTGACTCAGTGCGGTATTCAGCCTCTCTGGTGTCAAGTCTGATTTTGGAAAAAAAAAAAAAAATCCAAAATCAGACAGAGTGTTGACACCAGAGAGGCTAAGACCGCATTGACTCAGTGCGGTATTCAGCCTCTCTGGTGTCAAGTCTGATTTTGGAAAAAAAAAAAAAAATCCAAAATCAGACAGAGTGTTGAGACCAGAGAGGCTAAGACCGCATTGACTCAGTGCGGTATTCAGCCTCTCTGGTGTCAAGTCTGATTTTGGAAAAAAAAAAAAAATCCAAAATCAGACAGAGTGTTGACACCAGAGAGGCTAAGACCGCATTGACTCAGTGCGGTATTCAGCCTCTCTGGTCTCAAGTCTGATTTTGGAAAAAAAAAAAAAAAAAAAAATCCAAAATCAGACAGAGTGTTGACACCAGAGAGGCTAAGAGCGCATTGACTCAGTGCGGTATGCAGCCTCTCTGGTGTCAAGTCTGATTTTGGAAAAAAAAAAAAAAAAATCCAAAATCAGACAGAGTGTTGACACCAGAGAGGCTAAGTCCGCATTGACTCAGTGCGGTATTCAGCCTCTCTGGTCTCAAGTCTGATTTGGAAAAAAAAAAAAAAAAAAAATCCAAAATCAGACAGAGTGTTGACACCAGAGAGGCTAAGAGCGCATTGACTCAGTGCGGTATTCAGCCTCTCTGGTGTCAAGTCTGATTTTGGAAAAAAAAAAAAAAAATCCAAAATCAGAAAGAGTGTTGAGACCAGAGAGGCTAAGAGCGCATTGACTCAGTGCGGTATGCAGCCTCTCTGGTGTCAAGTCTGATTTTGGAAAAAAAAAAAAAAAAAAATCCAAAATCAGACAGAGTGTTGAGACCAGAGAGGCTAAGACCGCATTGACTCAGTGCGGTATTCAGCCTCTCTGGTGTCAAGTCTGATTTTGGAAAAAAAAAAAAAAAATCCAAAATCAGACAGAGTGTTGACACCAGAGAGGCTAAGACCGCATTGACTCAGTGCGGTATTCAGCCTCTCTGGTGTCAAGTCTGATTTTGGAAAAAAAAAAAAAAAATCCAAAATCAGACAGAGTGTTGACACCAGAGAGGCTAAGACCGCATTGACTCAGTGCGGTATTCAGCCTCTCTGGTGTCAAGTCTGATTTTGGAAAAAAAAAAAAAAATCCAAAATCAGACAGAGTGTTGACACCAGAGAGGCTAAGACCGCATTGACTCAGTGCGGTATTCAGCCTCTCTGGTGTCAAGTCTGATTTTGGAAAAAAAAAAAAAAATCCAAAATCAGAAAGAGTGTTGAGACCAGAGAGGCTAAGAGCGCATTGACTCAGTGCGGTATGCAGCCTCTCTGGTGTCAAGTCTGATTTTGGAAAAAAAAAAAAAAAAATCCAAAATCAGACAGAGTGTTGAGACCAGAGAGGCTAAGACCGCATTGACTCAGTGCGGTATTCAGCCTCTCTGGTGTCAAGTCTGATTTTGGAAAAAAAAAAAAAAATCCAAAATCAGACAGAGTGTTGACACCAGAGAGGCTAAGACCGCATTGACTCAGTGCGGTATTCAGCCTCTCTGGTGTCAAGTCTGATTTTGGAAAAAAAAAAAAAATCCAAAATCAGACAGAGTGTTGACACCAGAGAGGCTAAGACCGCATTGACTCAGTGCGGTATTCAGCCTCTCTGGTCTCAAGTCTGATTTTGGAAAAAAAAAAAAAAAAAAATCCAAAATCAGACAGAGTGTTGACACCAGAGAGGCTAAGAGCGCATTGACTCAGTGCGGTATGCAGCCTCTCTGGTGTCAAGTCTGATTTTGGAAAAAAAAAAAAAAAAAAATCCAAAATCAGACAGAGTGTTGACACCAGAGAGGCTAAGAGCGCATTGACTCAGTGCGGTATGCAGCCTCTCTGGTGTCAAGTCTGATTTTGGAAAAAAAAAAAAAAAAAAATCCAAAATCAGACAGAGTGTTGACACCAGAGAGGCTAAGACCGCATTGACTCAGTGCGGTATTCAGCCTCTCTGGTGTCAAGTCTGATTTTGGAAAAAAAAAAAAAAATCCAAAATCAGACAGAGTGTTGACACCAGAGAGGCTAAGACCGCATTGACTCAGTGCGGTATTCAGCCTCTCTGGTGTCAAGTCTGATTTTGGAAAAAAAAAAAAAAATCCAAAATCAGACAGAGTGTTGACACCAGAGAGGCTAAGACCGCATTGACTCAGTGCGGTATTCAGCCTCTCTGGTGTCAAGTCTGATTTTGGAAAAAAAAAAAAAAATCCAAAATCAGACAGAGTGTTGAGACCAGAGAGGCTAAGACCGCATTGACTCAGTGCGGTATTCAGCCTCTCTGGTGTCAAGTCTGATTTTGGAAAAAAAAAAAAAATCCAAAATCAGACAGAGTGTTGACACCAGAGAGGCTAAGACCGCATTGACTCAGTGCGGTATTCAGCCTCTCTGGTCTCAAGTCTGATTTTGGAAAAAAAAAAAAAAAAAAAATCCAAAATCAGACAGAGTGTTGACACCAGAGAGGCTAAGAGTGCATTGACTCAGTGCGGTATGCAGCCTCTCTGGTGTCAAGTCTGATTTTGGAAAAAAAAAAAAAAAATCCAAAAATCAGACAGAGTGTTGACACCAGAGAGGCTAAGACCGCATTGACTCAGTGCGGTATTCAGCCTCTCTGGTCTCAAGTCTGATTTTGGAAAAAAAAAAAAAAAAAAAAATCCAAAATCAGACAGAGTGTTGACACCAGAGAGGCTAAGAGTGCATTGACTCAGTGCGGTATGCAGCCTCTCTGGTGTCAAGTCTGATTTTGGAAAAAAAAAAAAAAATCCAAAATCAGACAGAGTGTTGAGACCAGAGAGGCTAAGAGCGCATTGACTCAGTGCGGTATTCAGCCTCTCTGGTGTCAAGTCTGATTTTGGAAAAAAAAAAAAAATCCAAAATCAGACAGAGTGTTGAGACCAGAGAGGCTAAGACCGCATTGACTCAGTGCGGTATTCAGCCTCTCTGGTGTCAAGTCTGATTTTGGAAAAAAAAAAAAAAAAAATCCAAAATCAGACAGAGTGTTGACACCAGAGAGGCTAAGACCGCATTGACTCAGTGCGGTATTCAGCCTCTCTGGTGTCAAGTCTGATTTTGGAAAAAAAAAAAGACAGAGAGGCTAAGACCGCATTGACTCAGTGCGGTATTCAGCCTCTCTGGTGTCAAGTCTGATTTTGGATTTTTTTTTTTTCCAAAATCAGACTTGACACCAGAGAGGCTGAATACCGCACTGAGTCAATGCGGTCTTAGCCTCTCTGGTCTTTTTTTTTTTCCAAAATCAGACTTGACACCAGAGAGGCTGAATACCGCACTGAGTCAATGCGGGTCTTAGCCTCTCTGGTGTCAACACTCTGTCTGATTTTGGATTTTTTTTTTTTTTTTTTCCAAAATCAGACTTGACACCAGAGAGGCTGAATACCGCACTGAGTCAATGCGGTCTTAGCCTCTCTGGTCTCAACACTCTGTCTGATTTTGGATTTTTTTTTTTTTTCCAAAATCAGACTTGACACCAGAGAGGCTGAATACCGCACTGAGTCAATGCGCTCTTAGCCTCTCTGGTCTCAACACTCTGTCTGATTTTGGATTTTTTTTTTTTTTCCAAAATCAGACTTGACACCAGAGAGGCTGCATACCGCACTGAGTCAATGCACTCTTAGCCTCTCTGGTGTCAACACTCTGTCTGATTTTGGATTTTTTTTTTTTTTTTTTTTTTCCAAAATCAGACTTGAGACCAGAGAGGCTGAATACCGCACTGAGTCAATGCGGTCCTTAGCCTCTCTGGTGTCAACACTCTGTCTGATTTTGGATTTTTTTTTTTTTTTTTTTCCAAAATCAGACTTGACACCAGAGAGGCTGCATACCGCACTGAGTCAATGCACTCTTAGCCTCTCTGGTGTCAACACTCTGTCTGATTTTGGATTTTTTTTTTTTTTTTTTTTTCCAAAATCAGACTTGAGACCAGAGAGGCTGAATACCGCACTGAGTCAATGCGGTCTTAGCCTCTCTGGTGTCAACACTCTGTCTGATTTTGGATTTTTTTTTTTTTTCCAAAATCAGACTTGACACCAGAGAGGCTGAATACCGCACTGAGTCAATGCGGTCTTAGCCTCTCTGGTCTCAACACTCTGTCTGATTTTGGATTTTTTTTTTTTTTTCCAAAATCAGACTTGACACCAGAGAGGCTGAATACCGCACTGAGTCAATGCGGTCTTAGCCTCTCTGGTGTCAACACTCTGTCTGATTTTGGATTTTTTTTTTTTTTTCCAAAATCAGACTTGACACCAGAGAGGCTGAATACCGCACTGAGTCAATGCGGTCTTAGCCTCTCTGGTGTCAACACTCTGTCTGATTTTGGATTTTTTTTTTTTTTTTCCAAAATCAGACTTGACACCAGAGAGGCTGAATACCGCACTGAGTCAATGCGGTCTTAGCCTCTCTGGTGTCAACACTCTGTCTGATTTTGGATTTTTTTTTTTTTTTTTTTCCAAAATCAGACTTGACACCAGAGAGGCTGCATACCGCACTGAGTCAATGCGCTCTTAGCCTCTCTGGTGTCAACACTCTGTCTGATTTTGGATTTTTTTTTTTTTTTTTTCCAAAATCAGACTTGACACCAGAGAGGCTGCATACCGCACTGAGTCAATGCGCTCTTAGCCTCTCTGGTGTCAACACTCTGTCTGATTTTGGATTTTTTTTTTTTTTTTTTTTCCAAAATCAGACTTGAGACCAGAGAGGCTGAATACCGCACTGAGTCAATGCGGTCTTAGCCTCTCTGGTGTCAACACTCTGTCTGATTTTGGATTTTTTTTTTTTTCCAAAATCAGACTTGACACCAGAGAGGCTGAATACCGCACTGAGTCAATGCGGTCTTAGCCTCTCTGGTGTCAACACTCTGTCTGATTTTGGATTTTTTTTTTTTTTCCAAAATCAGACTTGACACCAGAGAGGCTGAATACCGCACTGAGTCAATGCGGTCTTAGCCTCTCTGGTCTCAACACTCTGTCTGATTTTGGATTTTTTTTTTTTTTTTTTTCCAAAATCAGACTTGACACCAGAGAGGCTGCATACCGCACTGAGTCAATGCGCTCTTAGCCTCTCTGGTCTCAACACTCTTTCTGATTTTGGATTTTTTTTTTTTTTTCCAAAATCAGACTTGACACACAGAGAGGCTGAATACCGCACTGAGTCAATGCGGTCTTAGCCTCTCTGGTGTCAACACTCTGTCTGATTTTGGATTTTTTTTTTTTTTTTTCCAAAATCAGACTTGACACCAGAGAGGCTGAATACCGCACTGAGTCAATGCGGTCTTAGCCTCTCTGGTGTCAACACTCTGTCTGATTTTGGATTTTTTTTTTTTTTTTCCAAAATCAGACTTGACACCAGAGAGGCTGAATACCGCACTGAGTCAATGCGGTCTTAGCCTCTCTGGTGTCAACACTCTGTCTGATTTTGGATTTTTTTTTTTTTTTTCCAAAATCAGACTTGACACCAGAGAGGCTGAATACCGCACTGAGTCAATGCGGTCTTAGCCTCTCTGGTCTCAACACTCTGTCTGATTTTGGATTTTTTTTTTTTTTTTTTCCAAAATCAGACTTGACACCAGAGAGGCTGCATACCGCACTGAGTCAATGCGCTCTTAGCCTCTCTGGTCTCAACACTCTTTCTGATTTTGGATTTTTTTTTTTTTTTTCCAAAATCAGACTTGACACCAGAGAGGCTGAATACCGCACTGAGTCAATGCGCTCTTAGCCTCTCTGGTGTCAACACTCTGTCTGATTTTGGATTTTTTTTTTTTTTTTTTTTCCAAAATCAGACTTGAGACCAGAGAGGCTGAATACCGCACTGAGTCAATGCGGACTTAGCCTCTCTGGTGTCAACACTCTGTCTGATTTTGGATTTTTTTTTTTTTTTTCCAAAATCAGACTTGACACCAGAGAGGCTGCATACCGCACTGAGTCAATGCGCTCTTAGCCTCTCTGGTGTCAACACTCTGTCTGATTTTGGATTTTTTTTTTTTTTTTTTTTCCAAAATCAGACTTGAGACCAGAGAGGCTGAATACCGCACTGAGTCAATGCGGTCTTAGCCTCTCTGGTGTCAACACTCTGTCTGATTTTGGATTTTTTTTTTTTTTCCAAAATCAGACTTGACACCAGAGAGGCTGAATACCGCACTGAGTCAATGCGGTCTTAGCCTCTCTGGTCTCAACACTCTGTCTGATTTTGGATTTTTTTTTTTTTTTCCAAAATCAGACTTGACACCAGAGAGGCTGAATACCGCACTGAGTCAATGCGGTCTTAGCCTCTCTGGTGTCAACACTCTGTCTGATTTTGGATTTTTTTTTTTTTTTCCAAAATCAGACTTGACACCAGAGAGGCTGAATACCGCACTGAGTCAATGCGGTCTTAGCCTCTCTGGTGTCAACACTCTGTCTGATTTTGGATTTTTTTTTTTTTTTTTCCAAAATCAGACTTGACACCAGAGAGGCTGCATACCGCACTGAGTCAATGCGCTCTTAGCCTCTCTGGTGTCAACACTCTGTCTGATTTTGGATTTTTTTTTTTTTTTTTTTCCAAAATCAGACTTGAGACCAGAGAGGCTGAATACCGCACTGAGTCAATGCGGTCTTAGCCTCTCTGGTGTCAACACTCTGTCTGATTTTGGATTTTTTTTTTTTTTCCAAAATCAGACTTGACACCAGAGAGGCTGAATACCGCACTGAGTCAATGCGGTCTTAGCCTCTCTGGTGTCAACACTCTGTCTGATTTTGGATTTTTTTTTTTTTTCCAAAATCAGACTTGACACCAGAGAGGCTGAATACCGCACTGAGTCAATGCGGTCTTAGCCTCTCTGGTCTCAACACTCTGTCTGATTTTGGATTTTTTTTTTTTTTTTTCCAAAATCAGACTTGACACCAGAGAGGCTGCATACCGCACTGAGTCAATGCGCTCTTAGCCTCTCTGGTCTCAACACTCTTTCTGATTTTGGATTTTTTTTTTTTTTTTCCAAAATCAGACTTGACACCAGAGAGGCTGAATACCGCACTGAGTCAATGCGGTCTTAGCCTCTCTGGTGTCAACACTCTGTCTGATTTTGGATTTTTTTTTTTTTTTTCCAAAATCAGACTTGACACCAGAGAGGCTGAATACCGCACTGAGTCAATGCGGTCTTAGCCTCTCTGGTGTCAACACTCTGTCTGATTTTGGATTTTTTTTTTTTTTTCCAAAATCAGACTTGACACCAGAGAGGCTGAATACCGCACTGAGTCAATGCGGTCTTAGCCTCTCTGGTGTCAACACTCTGTCTGATTTTGGATTTTTTTTTTTTTTTTCCAAAATCAGACTTGACACCAGAGAGGCTGAATACCGCACTGAGTCAATGCGGTCTTAGCCTCTCTGGTGTCAACACTCTGTCTGATTTTGGATTTTTTTTTTTTTTTTCCAAAATCAGACTTGACACCAGAGAGGCTGAATACCGCACTGAGTCAATGCGGTCTTAGCCTCTCTGGTCTCAACACTCTGTCTGATTTTGGATTTTTTTTTTTTTTTTTTCCAAAATCAGACTTGACACCAGAGAGGCTGAATACCGCACTGAGTCAATGCGGTCTTAGCCTCTCTGGTGTCAACACTCTGTCTGATTTTGGATTTTTTTTTTTTTTTTCCAAAATCAGACTTGACACCAGAGAGGCTGAATACCGCACTGAGTCAATGCGGTCTTAGCCTCTCTGGTCTCAACACTCTGTCTGATTTTGGATTTTTTTTTTTTTTTTTTCCAAAATCAGACTTGACACCAGAGAGGCTGCATACCGCACTGAGTCAATGCGCTCTTAGCCTCTCTGGTCTCAACACTCTTTCTGATTTTGGATTTTTTTTTTTTTTTCCAAAATCAGACTTGACACCAGAGAGGCTGAATACCGCACTGAGTCAATGCGGTCTTAGCCTCTCTGGTGTCAACACTCTGTCTGATTTTGGATTTTTTTTTTTTTTTTCCAAAATCAGACTTGACACCAGAGAGGCTGAATACCGCACTGAGTCAATGCGGTCTTAGCCTCTCTGGTGTCAACACTCTGTCTGATTTTGGATTTTTTTTTTTTTTTCCAAAATCAGACTTGACACCAGAGAGGCTGAATACCGCACTGAGTCAATGCGGTCTTAGCCTCTCTGGTGTCAACACTCTGTCTGATTTTGGATTTTTTTTTTTTTTTTCCAAAATCAGACTTGACACCAGAGAGGCTGAATACCGCACTGAGTCAATGCGGTCTTAGCCTCTCTGGTGTCAACACTCTGTCTGATTTTGGATTTTTTTTTTTTTTTTCCAAAATCAGACTTGACACCAGAGAGGCTGAATACCGCACTGAGTCAATGCGGTCTTAGCCTCTCTGGTCTCAACACTCTGTCTGATTTTGGATTTTTTTTTTTTTTTTTTCCAAAATCAGACTTGACACCAGAGAGGCTGAATACCGCACTGAGTCAATGCGGTCTTAGCCTCTCTGGTGTCAACACTCTGTCTGATTTTGGATTTTTTTTTTTTTTTTCCAAAATCAGACTTGACACCAGAGAGGCTGAATACCGCACTGAGTCAATGCGGTCTTAGCCTCTCTGGTCTCAACACTCTGTCTGATTTTGGATTTTTTTTTTTTTTTTTTCCAAAATCAGACTTGACACCAGAGAGGCTGAATACCGCACTGAGTCAATGCGGTCTTAGCCTCTCTGGTGTCAACACTCTGTCTGATTTTGGATTTTTTTTTTTTCCAAAATCAGACTTGACACCAGAGAGGCTGAATACCGCACTGAGTCAATGCGGTCTTAGCCTCTCTGGTCTCAACACTCTGTCTGATTTTGGATTTTTTTTTTTTTTTTCCAAAATCAGACTTGAGACCAGAGAGGCTGAATACCGCACTGAGTCAATGCGGTCTTAGCCTCTCTGGTGTCAACACTCTGTCTGATTTTGGATTTTTTTTTTTTTTTCCAAAATCAGACTTGACACCAGAGAGGCTGAATACCGCACTGAGTCAATGCGGTCTTAGCCTCTCTGGTGTCAACACTCTGTCTGATTTTGGATTTTTTTTTTTTTTTTTTTCCAAAATCAGACTTGACACCAGAGAGGCTGCATACCGCACTGAGTCAATGCGCTCTTAGCCTCTCTGGTGTCAACACTCTGTCTGATTTTGGATTTTTTTTTTTTTTTTTTTCCAAAATCAGACTTGACACCAGAGAGGCTGAATACCGCACTGAGTCAATGCGGTCTTAGCCTCTCTGGTGTCAACACTCTGTCTGATTTTGGATTTTTTTTTTTTTTTCCAAAATCAGACTTGACACCAGAGAGGCTGAATACCGCACTGAGTCAATGCGGTCTTAGCCTCTCTGGTCTCAACACTCTGTCTGATTTTGGATTTTTTTTTTTTTTTCCAAAATCAGACTTGACACCAGAGAGGCTGAATACCGCACTGAGTCAATGCGGTCTTAGCCTCTCTGGTGTCAACACTCTGTCTGATTTTGGATTTTTTTTTTTTTTTCCAAAATCAGACTTGACAACAGAGAGGCTGAATACCGCACTGAGTCAATGCGGTCTTAGCCTCTCTGGTCTCAACACTCTGTCTGATTTTGGGATTTTTTTTTTTTTTTTTTCCAAAATCAGACTTGACACCAGAGAGGCTGCATACCGCACTGAGTCAATGCGCTCTTAGCCTCTCTGGTCTCAACACTCTTTCTGATTTTGGATTTTTTTTTTTTTTTCCAAAATCAGACTTGACACCAGAGAGGCTGAATACCGCACTGAGTCAATGCGGTCTTAGCCTCTCTGGTGTCAACACTCTGTCTGATTTTGGATTTTTTTTTTTTTTTCCAAAATCAGACTTGACACCAGAGAGGCTGAATACCGCACTGAGTCAATGCGGTCTTAGCCTCTCTGGTGTCAACACTCTGTCTGATTTTGGATTTTTTTTTTTTTTCCAAAATCAGACTTGACACCAGAGAGGCTGAATACCGCACTGAGTCAATGCGGTCTTAGCCTCTCTGGTGTCAACACTCTGTCTGATTTTGGATTTTTTTTTTTTTTTTCCAAAATCAGACTTGACACCAGAGAGGCTGAATACCGCACTGAGTCAATGCGGTCTAGCCTCTCTGGTGTCAACACTCTGTCTGATTTTGTATTTTTTTTTTTTTTTCCAAAATCAGACTTGACACCAGAGAGGCTGAATACCGCACTGAGTCAATGCGGTCTTAGCCTCTCTGGTCTCAACACTCTGTCTGATTTGGATTTTTTTTTTTTTTTTTTCCAAAATCAGACTTGACACCAGAGAGGCTGAATACCGCACTGAGTCAATGCGGTCTTAGCCTCTCTGGTCTTTTTTTTTTTCCAAAATCAGACTTGACACCAGAGAGGCTGAATACCGCACTGAGTCAATGCGGTCTTAGCCTCTCTGTCTCAACACTCTGTCTGATTTTGGATTTTTTTTTTTTTTTTTTCCAAAATCAGACTTGAGACCAGAGAGGCTGAATACCGCACTGAGTCAATGCGGTCTTAGCCTCTCTGGTGTCAACACTCTGTCTGATTTTGGATTTTTTTTTTTTTTCCAAAATCAGACTTGACACCAGAGAGGCTGAATACCGCACTGAGTCAATGCGGTCTTAGCCTCTCTGGTCTCAACACTCTGTCTGATTTTGGATTTTTTTTGTTTTTTTTTCCAAAATCAGACTTGACACCAGAGAGGCTGCATACCGCACTGAGTCAATGCGCTCTTAGCCTCTCTGGTCTCAACACTCTTTCTGATTTTGGGATTTTTTTTTTTTTTTCCAAAATCAGACTTGACACCAGAGAGGCTGAATACCGCACTGAGTCAATGCGGTCTTAGCCTCTCTGGTGTCAACACTCTGTCTGATTTTGGATTTTTTTTTTTTTTTTTTCAAAAATCAGACTTGACACCAGAGAGGCCTGAATACCGCACTGAGTCAATGCGGTCTTAGCCTCTCTGGTGTCAACACTCTGTCTGATTTTGGATTTTTTTTTTTTTTTCCAAAATCAGACTTGACACCAGAGAGGCTGAATACCGCACTGAGTCAATGCGGTCTTAGCCTCTCTGGTGTCAACACTCTGTCTGATTTTGGATTTTTTTTTTTTTTCCAAAATCAGACTTGACACCAAGAGAGGCTGAATACCGCACTGAGTCAATGCGGTCTTAGCCTCTCTGGTGTCAACACTCTGTCTGATTTGGATTTTTTTTTTTTTTCCAAAATCAGACTTGACACCAGAGAGGCTGAATACCGCACTGAGTCAATGCGGTCTTAGCCTCTCTGTGTCAACACTCTGTCTGATTTTGGATTTTTTTTTTTTTTCCAAAATCAGACTTGACACCAGAGAGGCTGAATACCGCACTGAGTCAATGCGGTCTTAGCCTCTCTGGTCTCAACACTCTGTCTGATTTTGGATTTTTTTTTTTTTTTTTTCAAAATCAGACTTGACACCAGAGAGGCTGAATACCGCACTGAGTCAATGCGGTCTTAGCCTCTCTGGTCTTTTTTTTTTTCCAAAATCAGACTTGACACCAGAGAGGCTGAATACCGCACTGAGTCAATGCGGTCTTAGCCTCTCTGGTGTCAACACTCTGTCTGATTTTGGATTTTTTTTTTTTTTTTTTCCAAAATCAGACTTGACACCAGAGAGGCTGAATACCGCACTGAGTCAATGCGGTCTTAGCCTCTCTGGTCTCAACACTCTGTCTGATTTTTTTTTTTTTTTTTTTTTTTCCCAAAATCAGACTTGACACCAGAGAGGCTGAATACCGCACTGAGTCAATGCGCTCTTAGCCTCTCTGGTCTCAACACTCTGTCTGATTTTGGATTTTTTTTTTTTTCCAAAATCAGACTTGACACCAGAGAGGCTGAATACCGCACTGAGTCAATTGCGGTCTTAGCCTCTCTGGTGTCAACACTCTGTCTGATTTTGGATTTTTTTTTTTTTTTCCAAATCAGACTTGACACAGAGAGGCTGAATACCGCACTGAGTCAATGCAGTCTTAGCCTCTCTGGTCTCAACACTCTGTCTGATTTTGGATTTTTTTTTTTTTTTTTCCAAAATCAGACTTGACACCAGAGAGGCTGCATACCGCACTGAGTCAATGCGCTCTTAGCCTCTCTGGTCTCAACACTCTGTCTGATTTTGGATTTTTTTTTTTTTTTCCAAAATCAGACTTGACACCAGAGAGGCTGAATACCGCACTGAGTCAATGCGGTCTTAGCCTCTCTGTGTCAACACTCTGTCTGATTTTGGATTTTTTTTTTTTTTTCCAAAATCAGACTTGACACCAGAGAGGCTGAATACCGCACTGAGTCAATGCGGTCTTAGCCTCTCTGGTGTCAACACTCTGTCTGATTTTGGATTTTTTTTTTTTTTCCAAAATCAGACTTGACACCAGAGAGGCTGCATACCGCACTGAGTCAATGCGCTCTTAGCCTCTCTGGTGTCAACACTCTGTCTGATTTTGGATTTTTTTTTTTTTTTTTTCCAAATCAGACTTGAGACCAGAGAGGCTGAATACCGCACTGAGTCAATGCGGTCTTAGCCTCTCTGGTGTCAACACTCTGTCTGATTTTGGATTTTTTTTTTTTTCCAAAATCAGACTTGACAACAGAGAGGCTGAATACCGCACTGAGTCAATGCGGTCTTAGCCTCTCTGGTCTCACACTCTGTCTGATTTTGGATTTTTTTTTTTTTTTTTTTTCCAAAATCAGACTTGACACCAGAGAGGCTGCATACCGCACTGAGTCAATGCGCTCTTAGCCTCTCTGGTGTCAACACTCTGTCTGATTTTGGATTTTTTTTTTTTTTTCCAAAATCAGACTTGACACCAGAGAGGCTGAATACCGCACTGAGTCAATGCGGTCTTAGCCTCTCTGGTGTCAACACTCTGTCTGATTTTGGATTTTTTTTTTTTTTTTCCAAAATCAGACTTGACACCAGAGAGGCTGAATACCGCACTGAGTCAATGCGGTCTTAGCCTCTCTGGTGTCAACACTCTGTCTGATTTTGTATTTTTTTTTTTTTTTTCCAAAATCAGACTTGACACCAGAGAGGCTGAATACCGCACTGAGTCAATGCGGTCTTAGCCTCTCTGGTCTCAACACTCTGTCTGATTTTGGATTTTTTTTTTTTTTTTTTTCCAAAATCAGACTTGACACCAGAGAGGCTGAATACCGCACTGAGTCAATGCGGTCTTAGCCTCTCTGGTCTTTTTTTTTTTCCAAAATCAGACTTGACACCAGAGAGGCTGAATACCGCACTGAGTCAATGCGGTCTTAGCCTCTCTGGTCTCAACACTCTGTCTGATTTTGGATTTTTTTTTTTTTTTTTTTTCCAAAATCAGACTTGAGACCAGAGAGGCTGAATACCGCACTGAGTCAATGCGGTCTTAGCCTCTCTGGTCTCAACACTCTGTCTGATTTTGGATTTTTTTTTTTTTTTTTTCCAAAATCAGACTTGACACCAGAGAGGCTGAATACCGCACTGAGTCAATGCGGTCTTAGCCTCTCTGGTGTCAACACTCTGTCTGATTTTGGATTTTTTTTTTTTTTCCAAAATCAGACTTGACACCAGAGAGGCTGCATAACCGCACTGAGTCAATGCGCTCTTAGCCTCTCTGGTGTCAACACTCTGTCTGATTTTGGATTTTTTTTTTTTTTTTTTCCAAAATCAGACTTGAGACCAGAGAGGCTGAATACCGCACTGAGTCAATGCGGTCTTAGCCTCTCTGGTGTCAACACTCTGTCTGATTTTGGATTTTTTTTTTTTTTTCCAAAATCAGACTTGACAACAGAGAGGCTGAATACCGCACTGAGTCAATGCGGTCTTAGCCTCTCTGGTCTCAACACTCTGTCTGATTTTGGATTTTTTTTTTTTTTTTTTCCAAAATCAGACTTGACACCAGAGAGGCTGCATACCGCACTGAGTCAATGCGCTCTTAGCCTCTCTGGTGTCAACACTCTGTCTGATTTTGGATTTTTTTTTTTTTTTCCAAAATCAGACTTGACACCAGAGAGGCTGAATACCGCACTGAGTCAATGCGGTCTTAGCCTCTCTGGTGTCAACACTCTGTCTGATTTTGGATTTTTTTTTTTTTTTCCAAAATCAGACTTGACACCAGAGAGGCTGAATACCGCACTGAGTCAATGCGGTCTTAGCCTCTCTGGTGTCAACACTCTGTCTGATTTTGGATTTTTTTTTTTTTTTTCCAAAATCAGACTTGACACCAGAGAGGCTGAATACCGCACTGAGTCAATGCGGTCTTAGCCTCTCTGGTCTCAACACTCTGTCTGATTTTGGATTTTTTTTTTTTTTTTTTCCAAAATCAGACTTGACACCAGAGAGGCTGAATACCGCACTGAGTCAATGCGGTCTTAGCCTCTCTGGTCTTTTGTTTTTTTTCCAAAATCAGACTTGACACCAGAGAGGCTGAATACCGCACTGAGTCAATGCGGTCTTAGCCTCTCTGGTCTCAACACTCTGTCTGATTTTGGATTTTTTTTTTTTTTTTTTCCAAAATCAGACTTGACACCAGAGAGGCTGAATACCGCACTGAGTCAATGCGGTCTTAGCCTCTCTGGTGTCAACACTCTGTCTGATTTTGGATTTTTTTTTTTTTTTTTCCAAAATCAGACTTGACACCAGAGAGGCTGAATACCGCACTGAGTCAATGCGGTCTTAGCCTCTCTGGTCTCAACACTCTGTCTGATTTTGGATTTTTTTTTTTTTTTTTCCAAAATCAGACTTGACACCAGAGAGGCTGAATACCGCACTGAGTCAATGCGGTCTTAGCCTCTCTGGTCTCAACACTCTGTCTGATTTTGGATTTTTTTTTTTTTTTCCAAAATCAGACTTGACACCAGAGAGGCTGAATACCGCACTGAGTCAATGCGGTCTTAGCCTCTCTGGTGTCAACACTCTGTCTGATTTTGGATTTTTTTTTTTTTTTCCAAAATCAGACTTGACACCAGAGAGGCTGAATACCGCACTGAGTCAATGCGGTCTTAGCCTCTCTGGT
The DNA here is from genome assembly GCF_964638095.1 of Poromitra crassiceps. Taxonomy (NCBI): domain Eukaryota; kingdom Metazoa; phylum Chordata; class Actinopteri; order Beryciformes; family Melamphaidae; genus Poromitra; species Poromitra crassiceps. The sequence continues at coordinate 202,680 of NW_028152065.1, forward strand.
GTCAACACTCTGTCTGATTTTGGATTTTTTTTTTTTTTTTCCAAAATCAGACTTGACACCAGAGAGGCTGAATACCGCACTGAGTCAATGCGGTCTTAGCCTCTCTGGTGTCAACACTCTGTCTGATTTTGGATTTTTTTTTTTTTTTCCAAAATCAGACTTGACACCAGAGAGGCTGAATACCGCACTGAGTCAATGCGGTCTTAGCCTCTCTGGTGTCAACACTCTGTCTGATTTTGGATTTTTTTTTTTTTTTTCCAAAATCAGACTTGACACCAGAGAGGCTGAATACCGCACTG